>NC_138296.1:95590000-95615000 GCF_965601325.2 Salmo salar | reverse complement strand
CCACGACCACGACCATGACAATGACAGCCACGACCATGACCACGACCACGACCACGACCATGACCACGACCTCGACCACGACAACGACCACGACCACGACCACGACCACGACAACGACCACGACAACGACCACGACCACGACCAGGACCACGACCTCGACCACGACCACGACCACGACCACGACCACGACAATGACAACAACCAGGACCACGACCACGACAATGACCACGACCATGACCATGACAGCCACGACCACGACCACGACCACGACCACGACCCCGACCACGACCACGACCATGACCATGACCATGACAGCCACGACCATGACCATGACGACCATGACCATGACAGCCACGACCACGACCGCCACGACCACGACAGCCACGACCACGACCAGGACCAGGACCACGACCACGACAATGACAACAACCAGGACCACGACCACGACAATGACCACGACCATGACCATGACAGCCACGACCATGACCACGACAATGACCACGACCAGGACCAGGACCACGACAATGACCACGACCATGACCATGACCACGACCATGACCACGACCACGACAATGACCACGACCATGACAGCCACGACCATGACCATGACAGCCACGACCATGACCATGACCATGACCATGACCATGACCATGACAGCCACGACCACGACCATGACCATGACCATGACCACGACCACGACCATGACCACGACCATGACCACGACCACGACCATGACCACGACAATGACAATGACCACGACCATGACAATGACCACGACCACGACCAGGACCACGATCATGACCACGATCATGACCACGACCACGACAGCCACAACCACGACCATGACCACGAGAGCAACAACCATGACCACGACCATGACAGCCACGACCACGACAGCCACGACGACCAGGACCACGACCAGGACCACGACAGCCACGACCACGACCATGACCATAACAGCCACGACCATGACCATGACAGCCACGACCACGACCATGACCATGACAGCCACGACCACGACCATGACCATGACAGCCACAACCACGACCATGACAGCCACGACCACGACCATGACAGCCACGACCACGACCATGACAACGACCAGGACCACGACCATGACCAGGACCACGACCAGGATCACGACAGCCACAACCACGACCAGGACCACGACCACGACCACGACAGCCACAACCACGACCATAACAGCCATGACCACGACCACGACCAGGACCACGACCACGACCAGGACCACGATCATGACCACGATCATGACCACGACCACAACAGCCACAACCACGACCAGGACCACGACCACGACAGCCACAACCACGACCATGACCACGAGAGCAACAACCATGACCACGACCATGACAGCCACGACCACGACAGCCACGACGACCAGGACCACGACCAGGACCACGACAGCCACGACCACGACCATGACCATAACAGCCACGACCATGACCATGACAGCCACGACCACGACCATGACCATGACAGCCACGACCACGACCATGACCATGACAGCCACAACCACGACCATGACAGCCACGACCACGACCATGACAGCCACGACCACGACCATGACAACGACCAGGACCACGACCATGACCAGGACCACGACCAGGATCACGACAGCCACAACCACGACCAGGACCACGACCACGACCACGACAGCCACAACCACGACCATAACAGCCATGACCACGACCAGGACCACGACCATGACCAGGACCACGACAGCCACGACCATGACCATGACCACGACCCCGACCATGACCATGACCATGACAGCCACGACCACGACAAGAACCTATGACCATGACAGCCACGACCATGACCAGGACCCCGACCACGACAGCCACAACCACGACCAGGACCACGACCAGGACCATGACCACGACCCCGACAGCCACAACCTCGACCAGGACCACGACCATGACCACGACCATGACAGCCACGACCACGACCATGACAACGACCATGACCATGACAGCCACGACCACGACAGCCACGACCATGACCACGACCACGACCATGACAGCCACGACCACGACCATGACAGCCACGACCACGACAATGACCACGACCAAGACCACGACCACAACAATGACAGCCACGACCACGACAATGACCACGACCAGGACCAGGACCACGACAATGACCACGACCATGACAGCCACGACCATGACCACGACCATGACATTGACCATGACAATGACCACGACAATGACCACGACAATGACCACGACAATGACCACGACCATGACAGCCATGACCACGACAATGACCACGACCATGACCATGACCACGACCATGACCAGGACCACGATCATGACCACGACCACAACAGCCACAACCACGACCAGGACCAGGACCACGACCCCGACAGCCACAACCATGACCATGACCACGACAGCCACAACCATGACCACGACCACGACAGCCACGACGACCAGGACCACGACCAGGACCACGACCACGACCATGACAGCCACAACCACGACCACGACCATAACAGCCACGACCATGACCATGACAGCCACGACCACGACAATGACCACGACAATGACCACGACCATGACAGCCATGACCACGACAATGACCACGACCACGACCAGGACCACGACCAGGACCACGACCAGGACCACGACAGCCACGACCACGACCATGACCATAACAGCCACGACCATGACCATGACAGCCACGACCACGACCATGACCATGACAGCCACGACCACGACCATGACAGCCACGACCACGACCATGACAGCCACGACCACGACCATGACAGCCACGACCACGACCATGACAACGACCAGGACCACGACCATGACCAGGACCACGACCAGGATCACGACAGCCACAACCACGACCAGGACCACGACCACGACCACGACAGCCACAACCACGACCATAACAGCCATGACCACGACCACGACCAGGACCACGACCATGACCAGGACCACGACAGCCACGACCATGACCATGACCACGACCCCGACCATGACCATGACCATGACCATGACAGCCACGACCACGACAAGAACCTATGACCATGACAGCCACGACCATGACCAGGACCCCGACCACGACAGCCACAACCACGACCAGGACCACGACCAGGACCATGACCACGACCCCGACAGCCACAACCTCGACCAGGACCACGACCATGACCACGACCATGACAGCCACGACCACGACCATGACAACGACCATGACCATGACAGCCACGACCACGACAGCCACGACCATGACCACGACCACGACCATGACAGCTACGACCACGACCATGACAGCCACGACCACGACAATGACCACGACCAGGACCACGACCACAACAATGACAGCCACGACCACGACAATGACCACGACCAGGACCAGGACCACGACAATGACCACGACCATGACAGCCACGACCATGACCACGACCACGACCATGACATTGACCATGACAATGACCACGACAATGACCACGACAATGACCACGACAATGACCACGACCATGACAGCCATGACCACGACAATGACCACGACCATGACCATGACCACGACCATGACCAGGACCACGATCATGACCACGACCACAACAGCCACAACCACGACCAGGACCAGGACCACGACCCCGACAGCCACAACCATGACCATGACCACGACAGCCACAACCATGACCACGACCACGACAGCCACGACGACCAGGACCACGACCAGGACCACGACCACGACCATGACAGCCACAACCACGACCACGACCATAACAGCCACGACCATGACCATGACAGCCACGACCAGGACCACGACCACGACAGCCACGACCACGACCATGACAGCCATGACCACGACAACGACCACGACAATGACCAGGACCATGACAGCCACGACCAGGGCCATGACCAGGACCATGACAGCCATGACCAGGACCATGACCACGACCATGACCATGACCACGACAGCCACGACCACGACAAGGACCTATGACCATGACAGCCACGACCACGACAAGGACCATGACCACGACCACGACCATGACCAGGACCCCGACCACGACAGCCACAACCACGACCAGGACCACGACCAGGACCATGACCACGACCCCGACCACGACAGCCACAACCACGACCAGGACCACGACCACGACCACGACAGCCACGACCACGACCACGACAGCCACGACAGCCACGACCATGACCAAATCATCATCAGTCTCATCATGCAGTCTTAGAATGTATTAAAAATCACAACATGAAGCCCAACGTTTGTATCATAACTAAAGTTACATAAATAACTCTAAATGAAGCATATAGGAGTACCTGTTTCTTTGTTAACCACTCAACAAGGAATAGCAGCATGTGCTCACTTCCTTTCTATTTGATTCAGCTTTCGTTCAATTGTGTTCTTCATACTATAAAATACCAAGATCAAATAATGCAACGAAATTATATTCAAATCTTGTCTGCTAAATGAACTAGTGTAGCCCACAGCCATATGGCATAGCCAGATCAGGACCCTAACATAAGGACAACTCAGAGGATGCTATTCTGTTCTTCTGAAATAGATTATATTTTCCTCATATCATGTTTCTTTAGACCTGTCTAAAATAAATAATGTATTTATTGTGAAGGTGTAGACTATATAACATGGATTTATTAGACTTTTTACAATGTAGATTGTCACAGGCGTCGTAAGGAGTGGACCAAAACGCAGCGGGTAAAGTGCTCGTCTTCTATATTTATTAAAGAAATAACACTTAAACAAAACAAATGACGAAAACAGTCCAGTAAGGAGCACAGACTATACTGGAAACAACCACCCACAAAACACAAGAGAAAACAAACCCCAACTAAATATGGCCTCCAATTAGAGACAACAACAACCAGCTGCCTCTAATTGGACGTCATTGCCATAACTAACATAGAACTAGAAAAGCTAGATAAACACATAGAAATAGAAAATATAGAACATAAACCAAAAACACCGAACCACACAAAACAAACACCCCCCTGCCACGCCCTGACCAAACTACAATGACAAATAACCCCTTTACTGGTCAGGACGTGACATAGATGTTCCAAAGGTCTGCATCAGTGACCTGTAGGCTGGGTGTGGAAGCCAGGGGATGCTGAATGTGTTTATATTAATTAACGGTCAATTACCGTGAGACCGGCAGTTATTTGCTTGATAATCACTGGCTGACGAAATTGCATGACCGCTACAACCCAACTCTGGATGATAACATAATGATGTTTGTTCCAGCATTAGAGCTGTTTTCCTAAAGAAGTTAAAATCCGATTTGTGTTTTGTTTCCTTCCCATGATACTAACGAGTATTGTGATACTGGTATCGTCCTGGCCCTAGTTTTGCCCAGTGATGTAGTAGAGTTATTAAACCTCGAGTCCGAATCGAGTCCCAAGTCCCTTATGGTCGAGTCAATGGTCGAGTCACGAGTCCCTATGGCTGAAGTCCGAGTCCCAGTGTTTGAGTCCTGGACCAAGTCCACAAGTCTGAGTCACTGGGTCCACATGAACTGAAAATATAGTCATTTACCCAGTCAGATATAGAGGAGTTATTAACCCAGTCAGATATAGAGGAGTTATTAACCAGTCAGATATAGAGGAGTTATTTACCCAGTCAGATATAGAGGAGTTATTTACCCAGTCAGATATAGAGGAGTTATTTACCCAGTCAGATATAGAGGAGTTATTTACCCAGTCAGATATAGAGGAGTTATTTACCCAGTCAGATATAGAGGAGTTATTTACCCAGTCAGATATAGAGGAGTTATTTACCCAGTCAGATATAGAGGAGTTATTTACCCAGTCAGATATAGAGGAGTTATTTACCCAATCAGATATAGAGGAGTTATTTACCCAGTCAGATATAGAGGAGTTATTTACCCAGTCAGATATAGAGGAGTTATTTACCCAGTCAGATATAGAGGAGTTATTCACCCAGTCAGATATAGAGGAGTTATTTACCCAGTCAGATATAGAGGAGTTATTAACCCAGTCAGATATAGAGGAGTTATTAACCCAGTCAGCTATAGAGGAGTTATTTACCCAGTCAGATATAGAGGAGTTATTTACCCAGTCAGATATAGAGGAGTTATTTACCCAGTCAGATATAGAGGAGTTATTTACCCAGTCAGATATAGAGGAGTTATTTACCCAGTCAGATATAGAGGAGTTATTCACCCAGTCAGATATAGAGGAGTTATTCACCCAGTCAGATATAGAGGAGTTATTCACCCAGTCAGATATAGAGGAGTTATTCACCCAGTCAGATATAGAGGAGTTATTCACCCAGTCAGATATAGAGGAGTTATTAACCCAGTCAGATATAGAGGAGTTATTTACCCAGTCAGATATAGAGGAGTTATTTACCCAGTCAGATATAGAGGAGTTATTTACCCAGTCAGATATAGAGGAGTTATTCACCCAGTCAGATATAGAGGAGTTATTCACCCAGTCAGATATAGAGGAGTTATTCACCCAGTCAGATATAGAGGAGTTATTCACCCAGTCAGATATAGAGGAGTTATTCACCCAGTCAGATATAGAGGAGTTATTAACCCAGTCAGATATAGAGGAGTTATTTACCCAGTCAGATATAGAGGAGTTATTCACCCAGTCAGATATAGAGGAGTTATTCACCCAGTCAGATATAGAGGAGTTATTCACCCAGTCAGATATAGAGGAGTTATTTACCCAGTCAGATATAGAGGAGTGACAAGAGGGATTTAGTAATACATTGTTTACTGTTAATGGTAATGTTACCATGACTACGTTCAGTATGCTACTGGTAATGTTACTATGACTACGTTCAGTAGGCTACTAGTAATGTTACCATGACTACGTTCAGTTGCAAAACGTTCTGGAACGTTGCAGATAGAAATAGCATGAATAGAGTTGACATTATTCCTTATTCAGCATGAATAGAGTTGACATTATTCCTTATTCAGCATGAATACAGTTGACATTATTCCTTATTCAACATGAATAGAGTTGGCATTATTCCTTATTCAACATGAATAGAGTTGACATTATTCCTTATTCAACATGAATAGAGTTGACATTATTCCTTATTCAACATGAATAGAGTTGACATTATTCCTTATTCAACATGAACAGAGTTGACATTAATCCTTATTCAAAATGAATAGAGTTGACATTATTCCTTAATAAAATAGTGCTGTGTTTGCGGTATGATGTCTTCAGCGCTGGCAAGAAGCCCTCCTTACAATCGAACATGGGAGGTTTGATAATGCTGTGGGGTCGTTTTGCTACCTCTGGTACTGGGGGGCCTTGAACATGTTCAAGGCATCAAGGAGTCAGCAGTTTATCAGGTGTTTTGGAGTCAAATGTCCAACCCACTGCCCAAAAACTGGGTCTCCATTGAAGGTTGTGGGTCTTCCAGCAGGAGGACAACCCCAAAGACACATGGGAAAAGCACCCAGGAATGGTTCAAGAATAGATGCTGGACTGTTCTGGTGTGGCAAGCTGTGAAGAGATGCTGGACTGTTCTGGTGTGGCCAGATGTGAAGAGATGCTGGACTGTTCTGGTGTGGCAAGCTGTGAAGAGATGCTGGACTGTTCTGGTGTGGCAAGCTGTGAAGAGATGCTGGACTGTTCTGGTGTGGCCAGATGTGAAGAGATGCTGGACTGTTCTGGTGTGGCAAGCTGTGAAGAGATGCTGGACTGTTCTGGTGTGGCCAGATGTGAAGAGATGCTGGGCTGTTTCTGGTGTGGCCAGATGTGAAGAGATGCTGGACTGTTCTGGTGTGGCCAGATGTGAAGAGATGCTGTTCTGTTCTGGTGTGGCCAGCTGTCCTCCATCACATAGTCATAAAACCTTTCATAAATGAGCATAAATGATTTATGGTTTTATTGGAAGCACATTTATTTATTGATAATGTGGGTTAGATGTCCTCTTGGTTGTTGCTGTAAAAGAAGAGAAACACAGCCTAATGACTTTAAGTTTGTAGCGTCTGCAATTGGTTTGGCCCGCGAAACCTATTGTTGTTTGTCTCCCTGTAAAATGTTACTCTGTCTTCTCACGTAACGATCAGAAGTTACCTCTTTAAGTTGGTCATGTTTAACAATTAATATGTCTTCCCTGTGGCTCAGTTGGTAGAGCATGGTGTGTGCAACGCCAGGGTTGTGGGTTCGATTCCCACGGGGGGCCAGTACAAAAAAACAAACCCCAAAAAATACATGAAATTAAATGCATGCATTTACTACTGTAAGTCGCTCTGGATAAGAGCGTCTGCTAAATGACTAAAAAATGAAATGTTAAAGGTGAATCTTCAGAAATGTCAAAACGATGACCGTGATTTGAATGAAGGGGTTTATGTTCCTTTTCAGAGAATTGATGATGATTTTTTTTTCATTGGTGGGCGATGCGGAAGTAACCTATCCCGGAGGGACGTACATGTTCATGTCCCGAAGTGTATTTCTGATAATATTACAACGGTTGTTTATGTACATTTATCATCTGAGGATGTGTGTATTGAAATTCATGCTATTGAGTATTCTGATTCCAAAACTGATTCTCATTGGCTGTTACGTCTGTCACGTCCTGACCAGTAAAAGGGGTTATTTGTTATTGTAGTTTGGTCAGGGCGTGGCAGGGGGGTGTTTGTTTTATGTGGTTCTGCCTTTTTTTGGTTCATGTTCTACATTGTCTATTTCTATGTGTTTATCTAGTTTTTCTATATCTATGTTGGGGTTTCGGTTGGACCTCCAATTAGAGGCAGCTGGTTGTCGTTATCTCTAATTGGAGGCCACATTTAAGTGGGTTGGTTTTCTCTTATGTTTGTGGGTGGTTATTTCCTGTTTAGTCTGTCTGTCTGTCTGTCTGTCTGTCTGTCTGTCTGTCTGTCTGTCTGTCTGTCTGTCTGTCTGTCTGTCTGTCTGTATGTCTGTCTGTTTATAGTGTCTTTCTTTCAAGTAAATAAGAAGATGATAAATATACCCGGTGCGTTTTGGTCCCCCTTCAACGACGCTTGTGACAACATCATGAGTATTGGTCTTTAAACACCTGTCACCTTTCCTTGTTTGTTGGACAGGACAGGTAACGGGTCGGCATGGTTACAGGCCTGGATTGTTTTTTCTTTGCTAGAGCTCTACATGTTTTCATTCGGTTTGTCTTTAACCAGTTTATTTTATTTTGTAAATATCGGTACACTAGTCTTATTTTCTCCACCTGCAAGTAAATAACCTCACTTTTGGGCAAGTAAAAAAAGTAAAGATTTTCTGTTGCCTCCTCACTGTTAAAATGCAACTGCATGGTCCACATTGAAGAGTCCAGATCTGAATTACATCCGTAACTTATGGTGAGATCTGAAAACATCACAGTTGGTGGAGGGCACCTCTCAAACATGAAAGGTGAAGCTCATTGATGACTACAAGAAGGGTTTGTCTGTCGTTATCTTAGCCAAAGACTCTGTACCTAAGTACTAGCTCTGGGGTGCCAATAATGTCGTCCATTCAGTTTGTCTTTATGTTCTAAATTAAAATTATAAACTTAAGTTGACAAAAAATAAAATTGGTTCTGCATTGTATGAAAATCCAATAACAAGGTGTGTGACTAAAACATTTTCTTAAATTTCAACTTATTTTTCCTAAGAAATAGGGAACTATTTAAGAAAAGTGCAAGGGTGCCAATGTATTTGGCAGCAACTGTGTTGAATACATGTAACAATCCTTAGATAGTCCAGTTGTGACTGAAAATGACTACTTTGGATACTGAGTGACATTTTGTAAACCATTTTGAACCTTCACGAACCATTCTGAATCTCTGAACCTTCATGAATCATTCTGAATCCAAATGAACCACAGCAGTGTTATGGTTTGGCTTGTTGAGGTGAGAGAGTCTGTGAGTTGTAACCCCGCCCCCTTTCTGATCCTCCGCCCATTCAGGAGAGACCATGACTATTCTAAACACGGCTGATTGGCTGCTGGGCTGCAGTAGCCCGCCCCCTGCCCACAGTGGAAAGGACTATGGTATTGACTGAGCATGTGTGTGTCTGAGCCGACTGCTCTGGAGCAGTGGGGTGGGGGTGTGTGGGGGTGTGGGGTTGTGTTGTGTGAAGTGGGGGTGTGTGGGGTGGGGGGGTGTGGGGTGGGGGTGTGTGGGGGTGTGTGGGGTGGGGGTGTGTGGGGTGGGGTGTGTGGGTGTGTGGGGGTGTGTGGGGTGGGGGTGTGTGGGGGTGTGTGAAGTGGGGGGTGGGGGTGTGGAAGTGGGGGGGTGTGGGGGCGTGTGAAGTGGGGGTGTGTGGGGGTGTGGGGGTGTGTGGGGGTGTGGGGTGGGGGTGTGTGAAGTGGGGGGGTGTGGGGGTGTGTGAAGTGGGGGGTGTGGGGTGGGGGTGGGGGTGTATGGGTGTGTGTGAAGTGGGGGTGTGGGGTGGGGGTGTGTGAAGTGGGGTGTGTGAAGTGGGGTGTGTGAAGTGGGGGGGTGTGGGGGTGTGTGAAGTGGGGGTGTGTGGGGTGGGGGTGTGTGAAGTGGGGGTGTGTGAAGTGGGGGTGTGTGGGGTGGGGGTGTGTGAAGTGGGGGTGTGTGAAGTGGGGGTGTATGTGAGTATAGGGGCGCCTTCAGAAGCTCACAACGTTTTCGAATGTTCAGATAGAAATATAGAATACAGAACAAACATGCCTCTCCGACGTGAAGACCAAGGAATCATGTTGGCTCTGTTCATGGCATTTCTATCTGCAACGTTTGGCAACTGAACATGGCCTAGGTGTGTGTTTGAGAGAGAAAAGGCATGTGGAATTGTAATTCAGGCTTCCACGGTAGCTAGGTACAATACCTCAGTCTAGAGATCCTCCGCTGTAGATGTGTGCTGTGCTGTTTGAATTATTCTGCACATGACCTCATATCTAGTCTCTCCTTCTCCCTCTCTTCCTTCCTCTCTTCTCCTCTCCTCCCTCCCTCTCTCCTCCTCCTCTCCTTCCTCTCTTCACTCTTCGTTCCGCTGTCTCTCCTCTCTTTCTTCTCTTCTCTTTCTCCTCTCCTTCCTCTCTCCTCTCCTCTCTCTTTCTCCTTTCTCCTCTCCTCTCCTCTCTCTCATCTCTCTCCTTCCTCTCTCCTCTCCTCTCTCTTTCTCCTTTCTCCTCTCCTCTCGCTCATCTCTCTCCTCTCCTCTCTCCTTCCTCTCCTATCTCTCCTCTCTCTCCTCTCTCCTCTCTCTCCTTTTTCCTCTCCTCTCTCTCCTCTCCTCTCCTTCCTCTCCTATCTCCTCTCTCTCCTCTCTCTCATTTCTCCTCTCCTCTCTCTCCTCTCGCTCCTATCTCTCTCCTCTCCTTCCTCTCTCTCTTTTCACCTCTCCTCTCATCTCCTCTTTCTCCTCACATTCCGCTCTCGTATCGCTCCTCTCCTCTCCTCCTCTCTCCTCTCTCCTCTCTCTACTTTCTCCTCTTCTCTCTCTCCTCTCCTCTCCTTCCTCTCTCCTCTCTTCTCCTCTTTCTCCTTCCTCTCTCCTCTCCTCTCCTTTCTCCTCTCCTCTCTCTCCTCTCCTTCCTTTCTCTCCTCTCCTTCGTCTCTATCTCCTCTCTCCTTTCTCCTCTCCTCTCGCTTCTCTCCTCTCTCCTCTTCTCTCTCCTTTAATTCCTCTCTCCTCTCCTCTCTCTCCTCTTCTCTCTCTCCTCTCTTCTCTCTCCTATTCTCTCTCCTCTTCTCTCTCTCTTCTCGCTCTCCTCTTCTCTCTCTCTCTCTCTCTCTCCTCATCTCTCTCTCCTCTTCTCTCTCTCTTCTCGCTCTTCGCTTCTCTCTTCTCTCTCCTTCTTTCTCCTCTCTCTTCTCTCTCTCTCTTCTCTCTCTTCTCGCTCTCCTCTTCTCTCTTCTCTCTCTCCTTCTTTCTCCTCTCTCTTCTCTCTCTCTTCTCTCTCTCCTCTCTCTCCTCTTCTCTCTCCTCTCTCTCCTCTTCTCTCTCCTCTTCTCTCTCCTCTCTCTTCTCTTCTATCTCTTCTCTCCTCTTCTCTCTCTCCTCACCTCTGTCTCTCCTCTCCTTCCTCTCCAGTTAAAACAGAGCCTATAAACAACAGTGAGACAGCCAGGACTACAGGAGACACAACACTGGACAACTACGCAGGATCAGGTAAACACACACAACACACACACACACACACACACACACACACACACACACACACACACACACACACACACACACACACACACACACACACACACACACAAACACAACACACAGCACGCAAACACAACACACACAAACACAACGCACAACACACAGCACGCAAACACGCACACACACACACACACACACACACACACACACACACACACACACACACACACACACACACACACACACACACACACACACACACACACACACACACACACACACACACACACACACACACACACACACAGCACACAAACACAACACACAGCACGCAAACACAACACACACAAACACAACGCACAACACACAGCACACACACACACACACACACACACACACACACACACACACACACACACACACACACACACACAGCACGCAAACACAACACACACACACACACACAGAGCAACCCCATGTAGAGAGGGTTTAGAGACAGAGGGGTCAGTGTTGACCTGTGACGTCTCTATGACAACAAACTACAACCGTATGACAAAGAGGAATATGATCAGACACAGTGTATGTACTGGTTGTTGTTTACCCGTTGTTTACCAGTTGTTTACCAGTTGTTTACCAGTTGTTTACCGTTGTTTACCAGTTGTTTACCAGTTGTTTACCAGTTGTTTACCGTTGTTTACCAGTTGTTTACCAGTTGTTTACCGTTGTTTACCAGTTGTTTACCAGTTGTTTACCGTTGTTTACCAGTTGTTTACCAGTTGTTTACCAGTTGTTACCAGTTGTTTACCCGTTGTTTACCAGTTGTTTACCAGTTGTTTACCAGTTGTTTACCAGTTGTTTACCCGTTGTTTACCAGTTGTTTACCAGTTGTTTACCAGTTGTTTACCCGGATGTGTTGTTTGTTGTTGTTTATTGTTGTCAGTCATTACCAGCAGTGGATACAGCCCTCCATCTGCACACCAGTACTCCCCACCCATCTACCCCTCCAAGTAAGTCCTGCAATGTACTATATACTATTACTATATTACTATATAACTATACTATACACAATTACTATATTATATTACTATATTATATTACTATATAACTAGTACTATATACTATTACTATATTATATTACTATATAACTATACTATACACAATTACTATATTATATTTCTATATTATATTACTATATAAGTATAGTACTATATGCTATTACTATATTAAATTACTATATAACTGTACTATACACTATTACTATATTATATTACTATATTATATTACTATATAACTAGTACTATATACTATTACTATATTATATTACTATATAACTATACTATACACAATTACTATATTATATTTCTATATTATATTACTATATAAGTATAGTACTATATGCTATTACTATATTATATTACTATATAACTGTACTATACACTATTACTATATTATATTACTATATAACTATACTATATACTATTACTATATTATATTACTATATAACTATACTATACACTATTACTATATTATATTGCTATATAACTATAGTACTATATACTATTACTATATTAGATTACTATATAACTATATAACTATACACAATTACTATATTATTTTACTATATAACTATGCTATATACTATTACTATATTATATTACTATATTATATTACAATATAACTATACTATATACTATTACTATATTATATTACTATATAACTATACTGCACACTATTACTATATTATATTACTATATAACTGTACTATACACTATTACTATATTATATTACTGTATAACTATACTATACAATATTACTATATTATATTACTATATAACTATACTATACACTTTTACTATATTATATTACTGTATAACTGTAAGCTATTCATATATTATATTACTATATAACTATACTATATGATATTACTATTTTATAATACTATATAACTATACTATACACTATTACTATAGTATTTTACTATATAACTATACTATAAACTATTACTATATTATATTACTATATAACTGTAAGCTATTAATATATTATATTACTATATAACTATGCTATACACTTACTATATTATATTTAAGCAATAAGGCCCGAGGGGGTGTGGTATATGGACAATATACCACGGCTAAGGGCTGTTCTTAGTGCCTGGACACAGCCTTTAGCCGTGGTATATTGGCCATGTACCACAAACACCCAAGATGCCTTGCTGCTGTTATAAACTGGTTACCACCGTAATTAAAGCAGTAAAGATACATGTTTTGTCATGCATGTGGTATATGGTCTTATATACCACGGCTTTCAGCCACTCAGCATTCAGGGCTCGAATTACCCTGTTTATAATACTATATAACTATACTATATTATATTACTATATAACTATACTATACACTATCACTATATTATATTACTGTATTAATATACTATACACTATTATAATATTACTGTATTACTATACTATACACTATTATTATATTACTGTATTACTACACTATACACTATTAACTATATTGTATTACTATATAACTATACTATACACTATTATTATATTACTGTATAACTATACTATACACTATTACTATATTGTATTACTATATAACTATACTATACACTATTACTATATTATATTACTGTATTACTGTACTATACACTATTACTATATTATATTATTGTATAACTTTATAACTATACTTTGCCCTATTACTATATTACTGTATAACTATACTATACACTATTACTTTACTATATTGCTATATAACTATACTGTACACCATTACTATATTTTATTACTATACTATACACTATATTTTATTACTGTATAACTATGCTATACACTATTACTATATTACTGTATAACTATGCTATACATTATTACTATATTATATTACTATATAACTATACTATACACTACTACTATATTATATTACTATATAACTATACTATACACAATTACTATATTATATTACTATGTAACTATACTATACACTATTACTATATTATATTACTATATAACTATACTATACACTACTACTATATTATATTACTATATAACTATACTATACACTATTACTATATTATATTACTATATAACTATACTATACACTATTACTATATTATATTACTATATAACTATACTATACACTACTACTATATTATATTATATTACTATATAACTATACTATACACCATTACTATATTATATTACTATACTATACACTATTACTTTACTATATTACTATATAACTATACTATACACTATTACTATATTATATTACTATATAACTATACTATACACCATTACTATATTTTATTACTATACTATACACTATTACTTTACTATATTACTATATAACTATACTATACACTATTACTATATTATATTACTATATAACTATACTATACACTATTACTATATTATATTATTATATAACTATACTATACACTATTACTATATTATATTACTATATAACTCTTTCTCCTCTCCTCTCCTCTCCTCTCCTCTCCTCTCCTCTCCTCCCCCCCCCCCCCCCCCCCAGGCCGTACCCCCACATCCTGTCCACACCGGCAGCCCCGCCCATGCCAGCGTACGCCGGCCAATCCCAGTTCAGCAGCATGCAGCCGTCGACCGTCTACACCACATACTCCCAGACTGGCCAGGCCTACGGACTGTCTACCTATGGTACACGCACACGCACAGACTGACACTCATGTACTCAGACATGTTGTCCTCTCAGACTGACACACATGTACTCTCTATCCCTCTCTCTCCCTCCCTTTCTCTCCCCTCCCTCTCGCTCTCTCTCTCTTTCTCTCTCTCTCCTTCCCTCTCTCCCCATCCCTCTCTCTCTCCCTCTCTCTCCTTCCCTCTCTCCCCATCCCTCTCTCTCTCCCTCTCTCCCCTCTCCCTCTCTCTCTCTCTCTCTCTCCCTCCCCCCTCTCTCTCTCTCTTCCTCCCTCTCTCTCTCTCTCTCCCCCTCTCTCTCTCCTTCCGTCTCTCCCCCCTCTCTCTCTCTCTCTCTCTCTCTCTCTCTCTCTCTCTCTCTCTCTCTCTCTCTATCCTCTCTCTCCCCCTCCCCCCTCTCTCCCCCTCCCCCCTCTCTCTCTCCTTCCCTCTCCCCCCTCCCTCTCTCTCTCTCTCTCTCTCTCTCTCTATCCTCTCTCCCCCTCCCCCTCTCTCTCTCCTTCCCTCTCTCCCCCCCTCTCTCCCTCCCCCCTCTCTCTCCAGACCTGGGTGTGATGTTACCAGGTATGAAGACAGAGGGGAGTCTCTCCCAAACTCCCCTACAGACCAGCCTCAACTACACACCACAGCCTGGACAGACAGCCTACTCACCATATCAGATGCCAGGTCAGTTAGCCAAACATCCAATCGAAGGAATGTGAGAGTGGAAACCTAACCAATCAGGTGACAGGTACCGTACTAGCGTGACTTAAGTAGGAATTCCTGCCTTCATTAGGTAAGACTAAAATACAGGACCTGTTCATTGTGGAGTGAACTCTGTATGTAATTGTGTCTGTTTAAGCTGTTCGGATAGTTGTTTGTAATAAAACACAGTATCATTGGAAAAGAGACTGGACTCCAGTGGGATTTCCTAAATAAAGGTTATAGAAATCAAATATAGAAATATCTCAATAACAGTTATGTCAGGAAAATGAATTGACACAAGATGAATTCATCTCTGTCTCTCTGTCTCTTTCTCTCTCTCTCTCTCTCTCTCTCCCTCCTTCTCTCGCTCTCTCTCTGTCTCTCTCTTTCTCCCTCTCCTTCCCTCTCTCTCTCTCTCCCTCTCGCTCTCGCTCTGTCTCTGTCTGTCTCTTTCCCTCTCCTTCTCTCTCTTTCTGTCTCTTCCTCTGTCTCTCTCTGTCTCTCTCTCTGTCTCTTGCTCTCTCTGTATCTCTCTCTCTGTCTCTCTCTGTCTCTCTCTCTCTCTCTCTCTCTGTCTCTCTGTCTTTCTCTTTGTCTCTGTCTGTCTCTCTCTGTCTCTCTCTTTGTCTCTCTCTGTCTCTCTCTTTGTCTCTCTCTCTCGCTCTCTCTCTCTCTCTCTCTCTCTCTCTCTGTCTCTCTGTCTCTCTCTTTGTCTCTCTCTCTCTCTCCCTCTCTCTCTCTCTCTCTCTCTCTCTCTCTCTCTCTCTCTCTCTGTCTCTCTCTTTGTCTCTCTGTCTGTCTCTCTCCCTCTTCTTCTCTCTCCAGGGTCCAGTTTCACGTCATCATCTGGTCTGTACTCCAGCAACAACTCTGTGTCCAACCCAGCCAACTACACTGCTCCACAGCAGGTACCTGTGTGTATGCGTGCATGGGTGTGTGTGTGTGTGTGTGTGTTTTGATGTGTGTGTGTATGTATGTATGTAAGTGTGTATTACAAGCATTCTTAAACCTCAACAAACAAGCACAAGTCTGTCTCTACTGTAGAACTCTGTCTAGAATTTACACTTGTCACGTCCTGACCAGTAAAGGGATTATTTGTAATTAGAGTTTGGTCAGGATGTGGCAGGGGGTATTTGTTTTATATGGTTTTGAGTGTGTGTGTTTATGTAGAGGGGCGTTTGATTTATGTTTCCGGGGTTTTTGGTTTAGTTCTATGTTGCATAGTTCTACGTCTGTTTCTAGGATGTTTATTTCTATGTTTAGTAATTGGGATTGGGGCCTTCAATTGGAGGCAGCTGGTTATCGTTGCCTCTAATTGAAGGTCCTATAATTAGGAGTATGTTTGTTTTTGGGAATTGTGGGAGGTTGTTCTTTGTACTGCTGTGTATAGCCGACGAGACTGTTCAGTTGTTTATTGTTTTGTTTATTAGTCGCGTTCACAATAAAAGTTAAGATGAGCGCGCAACTCGCTGCGCCTTGGTCCAGTCACGACGACGACCGTTACAACACTGTTACGTCTATAACTACCTAAGTGTTTGACTGCTGTGTCAGTGTCCTTGAGCCTAGAATGACTTGTGTTTGTGTTAGAAGGTAATGCTCGTAACACAGTTGATCGGGAGAACATGGTTACCCCACAACAACAAAAACTAAAATATACCGAATACGATAATTCATTTCAAAAATCTGTTTTGGACAGAATATTTATCTTAGGTTACGTTCCAAATAGCTCTATATACCCTATGGGCCTTGGTCAATACGAGTCACTATATACCCAATGGGCCTTGGTCAGTACGAGTCACTATATACCCTATGGGCCTTGGTCAATACGAGTCACTATATACCCAATGGGCCTTGGTCAGTACGAGTCACTATATACCCTATGGGCCTTGGTCAATACGAGTCACTATATACCCTATGGGCCTTGGTCAATACGAGTCACTATATACCCTATGGGCCTTGGTCAATACGAGTCACTATATACCCTATGGGCCTTGGTCAATACGAGTCACTATATACCCTATGGGCCTTGGTCAATACGAGTCACTATATACCCTATGGGCCTTGGTCAATACGAGTCACTATATACCCAATGGGCCTTGGTCAGTACGAGTCACTATATACCCTATGGGCCTTGGTCAATACGAGTCACTATATACCCTATGGGCCTTGGTCAATACGAGTCACTATATACCCTATGGGCCTTGGTCAATACGAGTCACTATATACACTATGGGCCTTGGTCAATAGTAGGTCACTATATACCCTATGGGCCTTGGTCAATACGAGTCACTATATACCCTATGGGCCTTGGTCAATAGTAGTGACTATATACCCTATGGGCCTTGGTCAATACGAGTCACTATATACCCTATGGGCCTTGGTCAATACGAGTCACTATATACCCTATGGGCCTTGGTCAATAGTAGTGACTATATACCCTATGGGCCTTGGTCAATACGAGTCACTATATACCCTATGGGCCTTGGTCAATACGAGTCACTATATACCCTATGGGCCTTGGTCAATACGAGTCACTATATACCCTATGGGCCTTGGTCAATACGAGTCACTATATACCCTATGGGCCTTGGTCAGTACGAGTCACTATATACCCTATGGGCCTTGGTCAATACGAGTCACTATATACCCTATGGGCCTTGGTCAATAGTAGGTCACTATATACCCTATGGGCCTTGGTCAATAGTAGTGACTATATACCCTATGGGCCTTGGTCAATACGAGTCACTATATACCCTATGGGCCTTGGTCAATAGTAGTGACTATATACCCTATGGGCCTTGGTCAATAGTAGTGACTATATACCCTATGGGCCTTGGTCAATACGAGTCACTATATACCCTATGGGCCTTGGTCAATACGAGTCACTATATACCCTATGGGCCTTGGTCAATACGAGTCACTATATACCCAATGGGCCTTGGTCAATACGAGTCACTATATACCCTATGGGCCTTGGTCAATACGAGTCACTATATACCCTATGGGCCTTGGTCAATACGAGTCACTATATACCCTATGGGCCTTGGTCAATACGAGTCACTATATACCCTATGGGCCTTGGTCAGTACGAGTCACTATATACCCTATGGGCCTTGGTCAATACGAGTCACTATATACCATATGGGCCTTGGTCAATAGTAGGTCACTATATACCCTATGGGCCTTGGTCAATAGTAGTGACTATATACCCTATGGGCCTTGGTCAATACGAGTCACTATATACCCTATGGGCCTTGGTCAATACGAGTCACTATATACCCTATGGGCCTTGGACAATAGTAGTGACTATATACCCTATGGGCCTTGGTCAATACGAGTCACTATATACCCTATGGGCCTTGGTCAATAGTAGTGACTATATACCCTATGGGCCTTGGTCAATAATAGATCACTATATACCCTATGGGCCTTGGTCAATACGAGTCACTATATACCCAATGGGCCTTGGTCAATACGAGTCACTATATACCCTATGGGCCTTGGTCAATACGAGTCACTATATACCCTATGGGCCTTGGTCAATACGAGTCACTATATACCCTATGGGCCTTGGTCAATACGAGTCACTATATACACTATGGGCCTTGGTCAATACGAGTCACTATATACACTATGGGCCTTGGTCAATACGAGTCACTATATACCCAATGGGCCTTGGTCAATACGAGTCACTATATACCCTATGGGCCTTGGTCAATATTAGTGACTATATACCCTATGGGCCTTGGTCAATAGTAGTGACTATATACCCTATGGGCCTTGGTCAATATTAGTGACTATATACCCTATGGGCCTTGGTCAATAGTAGTGACTATATACCCTATGGGCCTTGGTCAATAGTAGGTCACTATATACCCTATGGGCCTTGGTCAATAATAGGTCACTATATACCCTATGGGCCTTGGTCAATAATAGGTCACTATATACCCTATGGGCCTTGGTCAATAATAGGTCACTATATACCCTATGGGCCTTGGTCAATATTAGTAAACTATAGTAGTTAAATTCTTCTTTGAAAGTTGATAAACTTGTAAACCCACTTTTGACAAAATGGCCCTTGAATGTTTTGGTACACCTACTGTAGAGGTCCTCTTTGTCTCCACCCATTCAGCATCGTTCACACCCTTTTAAGCCTAAGCCCCACCCATCTCTTTAAGGATTCACATGTGAGGCCATGTGCTAAACAGAGTGAGTACGGTAGTGTAGCAAACAGAGTGAGTACGGTAGTGTAGTAAACAGAGTGAGTACGGTAGTGTGCTAAACAGAGTGAGTACGGTAGTGTAGTAAACAGAGTGAGTACGGTAGTGTAGTAAACAGAGTGAGTACGGTAGTGTAGTAAACAGAGTGAGTACGGTAGTGTAGTAAACAGAGTGAGTACGGTAGTGTAGTAAACAGAGTGAGTACGGTAGTGTGCTAAACAGAGTGAGTACGGTAGTGTAGTAAACAGAGTGAGTACGGTAGTGTACTAAACAGAGTGAGTACGGTAGTGTAGTAAACAGAGTGAGTACGGTAGTGTAGTAAACAGAGTGAGTACGGTAGTGTAGTAAACAGAGTGAGTACGGTAGTGTAATAAACAGCCTAAAGATTTAGAGACTAATGGCTGGTTTATACTACGTCTATCGACATGTCTGTAGACAGTTGTCGCAGTTCTATCGTCGTCCGACATCCAACTTGTCGTTGTCGTTATTAAAAAGTCGAAAACACCAAAACGACAAGCTGCATGACATCAGCAGCCTGGTGGTCCAAAATATCATAACTGGTGTATTTTAAAACCAATAAACCCATCCGTTTAAAAATGAATTTAGTAAATGTGTTTTCTGGAAAACCAGGCAACTAAAAGCAACTTTTGAAACAATGCTTTTTGTTCGTTTCTAGGTTGTTAGCTGGCTAGCTAAAGTTAAGTTAGCTGGCTAGCTAAAGTTAAGTTATCTGGCTAGCCAGTTCGAATAATGCCCACATCATATAGCTGACAACGTCTTCACTTTAGCTAATTTGTCTTCATTATTACAGGAAAATAAACTCACAACAAGATAATTATTTAGAAGTTAATGGTGCGCTAATTACAGAAAATAGCTTACTGTTCCGAGTGTGACGAAATTAAAGCAGGGCATTCTACCGGAGAATGTTAGAATTTGGACACTGTCTTGTTGGCCTAACGTTATATCCTAATTTGACTTTGGTGCAGGTCATGTTGTTCTTCACATTACCGTCTCTGGTAAACACACACAATATCAAATAAAAACTATGTTTATTTGTCACATGCACAGGATACAGAAGGTGTAAATGGTACAGTTAAATAGTTACTTGCATAGTGGAGTTTTTGATTTAGACATGTGGCTAGCTATCTAGCTAGCTAAACAATGAACCATAATCCCATCTCATGATGTTACTACCCTGTATGAATCTACAGGTAGCTAAAGCTAACCAACTTGTTTCAGTGTTGAGATACAAATAATATTTCTACACATTCCATAATCGTAACATTAGCTAGCGAGCCAGCCAGCTAACAGTACTCTTTAATTTGCAATTAAAATGACTTTCTGACAAAATAATATAATATCTGAAAATGTAGCTAGCTAGACTCTCTTACCCATATACATGGATGAACGCTTCTCCCTCTCTATCATGGTTGCCATGGTTGCCCTTAGTTTGAAGATGTAATCCGGAGACAGGTGTTTTATACAGTAGCCTTTTCTCTTTTCGACTGCCTCTGCATATTTGCAATCAAACGGCTGAATTTTACTCCGTCTCCTTAGCTTCCACCGGGCATTCCACTGATTTCAAAACTCGGTCCTCCAGCAGTGGAAAGTATTAGCAACACTTTTGCAGTTCTCCATGATATCTTTTAAAAAAAAGCAGCGGTACCAAGGATTATCAACACATACTGACCAGCTCATGTTATAGACAGAAGCGTGCTACATGGCAGACCAATCCGAACTCATCTCTCGGCATGTCCAGCCCATCCAATTGTAACCGATGTGAAATGGCTGGTTAGTTAGCGGTGGTGCGCGCTAATAGCGTTTCAATCGGTGACGTCACTCGCTCTGAGACTTGAAGTAGGGTTTCCCCTTGCGTTGCAGCTTTTGTGGCGCGATGGGTAACGATGCTTCGTGGGTGTCAGTTGTTGATGTGTGCAGAGGGTCCCTGGTTCGAGCCCGGGTTGGGGCGAAGAGAGGGACGGAACCTACACTGTTACACAATATCTCAGCCAATCATGGCTAGCGGGAAGGTTCCTGCCTTTTTTCCGTGTCTAAACCAACTAGGCTCGTAATTTAACAATTTTATTCATATTTACAGATGGCATACAAGTTGGTTTTAAGGCACATGAAAGTTCACATGTTCCAGAAGGCATTTCAGACAAAAAAAAAAACACATTTTGATTTGTTTTTAAATGATTACGTTCAGATGCTAAGGAGTGACGCGCGACATACACCTAGTTTCCTGAAACAAGTCACATACAGTGAGGGGGAAAAAAGTATTTGATCCCCTGCTGATTTTGTACGTTTGCCCACTGACAAAGAAATGATCAGTCTATAATTTTAATGGTAGGTTTATTTGAACAGTGAGAGACAGAATAACAACAAAAAAATACAGAAAAACGCATGTCAAAAATGTTAGAAATTGATTTGCATTTTAATGAGGGAAATAAGAATTTGACCCCCTCTCAATCAGAAAGATTTCTGGCTCCCAGGTGTCTTTTATACAGGTAACGAGCTGAGATTAGGAGCACACTCTTAAAGGGAGTGCTCCTAATCTCAACTTGTTACCTGTATAAAAGACACCTGTCCACAGAAGCAATCAATCAATCAGATTCCAAACTCTCCGCCATGGCAAAGACCAAAGAGCTCTCCAAGGATGTCAGGGACAAGATTGTAGACCTACACAATGCTGGAATGGGCTACAAGACCATCGCCAAGCAGCTTGGTGAGAAGGTGACAACAGTTGGTGTGATTATTCGCAAATGGAAGAAACACAAAAGAACTGTCAATCTCCCTCGGCCTGGGGCTCCATGCAAGATCTCACCTCGTGGAGTTGCAATGATCATGAGAACGGTGAGGAATCAGCCCAGAACTACACGGGAGGATCTTGTCAATGATCTCAAGGCAGCTGGGACCATAGTCACCAAGAAAACAATTGGTAACACACTACGCCGTGAAGGACTGAAATCCTGCAGCGCCCGCAAGGTCCCCCTGCTCATTTTACATTTACATTTACGTCATTTAGCAGACAATCTTATCCAGAGCGACTTACAAGAAAGCACATATACATGCCCGTCTGAAGTTTGCCAATGAACATCTGAATGATTCAGAGGACAACTGCGTGAAAGTGTTGTGGTCAGATGAGACCAAAATGGAGCTCTTTGGCATCAACTCAACTCACCCTGTTTAGAGGAGGAGGAATGCTGCCTATGACCCAAAGAACACCATCCCCACCGTCAAACATGGAGGTGGAAACATTATGCTATGGGGGTGTTTTTCTGCTACGGGGACAGGACAACTTCACCGCATCAAAGGGACGATGGACGGGGCCATGTACCATCAAATCTTGGGTGAAAACCTCCTTCCCTCAGCCAGGGCATTGAAAATGGGTCGTGGATGGGTATTACAGCATGACAATGACCCAAAACACACAGCCAAGGCAACAAAGGAGTGGCTCAAGAAGAAGCACATTAAGGTCCTGGAGTGGCCTAGCCAGTCTCCAGACCTTAATCCCATAGAAAATCTGTGGAGGGAGCTGAAGGTTCAAGTTGCCAAACGTCAGCCTCGAAACCTTAATGACTTGGAGAAGATCTGCAAAGAGGAGTAGGACAAAATCCCTCCTGAGATGTGTGCAAACCTGGTGGCCAACTACAAGAAACGTCTGACCTCTGTGATTGCAAACAAGGGATTTGCCACCAAGTACTAAGTCATGTTTTGCAGAGGGGTCAAATACTTATTTCCCTCATTAAAATGCAAATCATTTTATAACATTTTTGACATGCGTTTGTCTGGATTTCTTTGTTGTTATTCTGTCTCTCTCTGTTCAAATAAACCTACCATTAACATTATAGACTGATCATTTCTTTGTCAGTGGGCAAATGTACAAAATCACCAGGGGATCAAATACTTTTTTCCCTCAAAGCCTTTGTGATGAGTAGAGAGGTACTTAACAGAGACTGTAATGTCTGTATATGTAGGATGTGGTTGTTTAAAGTAAGAAATGGTAAGGGTTAGTAGAGTATCTCTGTACATGTTAGTAGAATATCTCTGTACATGTTAGGGTTAGTAGAATATCTCTGTAGATGTTAGGGTTAGTAGAGTATCTCTGTAGATGTTAGGGTTAGTAGAGTATCTCTGTACATGTTAGGGTTAGTAGAATATCTCTGTAGATGTTAGGGTTAGTAGAATATCTCTGTACATGTTAGGGTTAGTAGAATATCTCTGTACATGTTAGGGTTAGTAGAATATCTCTGTACATGTTAGTAGAATATCTCTGTACATGTTAGGGTTAGTAGAATATCTCTGTACATGTTAGGGTTAGTA
>NC_138296.1:95575000-95585000 GCF_965601325.2 Salmo salar | reverse complement strand
AGTTTGTGTATTGTTTTCTTTGTTGAGTTGCTTTCTCTGCTTGCGTTTTGAAAGCAGCGTCAAACTCCGCCGATGCTCTGATGTTGAGACTGAGATTGGTATATTTAGTTGTGTCGTCAAATTTGGACCTTTCTAGGTCTATTAGACTATAACCTACTAATAGTTATACCACGTTAGTCGTAGGTCTATTAGACTATTCTGCAAATTATTGTTGTTTGTTCCTGAACTGACAGGATGGCTATCCTTCAGCTATCCTTCAGTTATCCTTCAGTTATCCTTCAGCTATCCTTCAGCTATCCTTCAGCTATCCTTCAGTTATCCTTCAGCTATCCTTCAGCTATCCTTCAGTTATCCTTCAGCTATCTTTCAGCTATCCTTCAGTTATCCTTCAGCTATCTTTCAGCTATCCTTCAGTTATCCTTCAGCTATCCTTCAGCTATCTTTCAGCTATCCTTCAGCTATCCTTCAGATATCCTTCAGCTATCCTTCAGTTATCCTTCAGCTATCCTTCAGTTATCCTTCAGCTATCCTTCAGCTATCCTTCAGTTATCCTTCAGCTATCTTTCAGCTATCCTTCAGCTATCCTTCAGCACCACAAGTTGGTTCAACTTCTTTAACATCATTGCACGATCGTGGCGCTGTCCTTTCAGCACCATGGAGGGCGTTCCAATCGTTTAAAATCGGCCTCATCAAGACCTGTTGCCTAATAGTCCTGCTCATCACTTCATATGTATCACGTTTCAGGAGAAGACCCAGATGCAGACGGTGTTGAAGTAACAAAAGTTTATTACTAGAACAGAGGGGGCAGGAAAAATGACAGGTCAAGGACAGGCAGAGGTCAATAATCCAGAGGAGAGTCCGAAAGGTACAGAACGGCAGGCAATCTCAGTCTCAGGGTCAGGGCAGGGAATCTCAGTCTTTCTGGGTAAGTCTCTAAGAGCGATAACAGCTGTGAGTCTTTCTGGGTAAGTCTCTAAGAGCGATAACAGCTGTGAGTCTTTCTGGGTAAGTCTCTAAGAGCGATAACAGCTGTGAGTCTTTCTGGGTAAGTCTCTAAGAGCTTTCCACACCTGGATTGTGTAACATTTGCCCGTTATTCTTTTTGAAATTCTTCAAGCTCTGTCTAATTGGTCATTGATAATTGTTAGATAACCGTTTTCAGGTCTTGCCACAGATTTTCAAGTAGATTTAACTCAAAACTATAACTCGGCCACTCAGGAACATTCACTGTCTTCTTGGTAAACAACTCCAGTGTAGATTTGGCCTTGTGTTTTAGGTTATTGTCCTGCTGAAAGGTGAATTCATCTCCCAGTGTCTGGTGGATAGCAGACTGAGCCAGGTTTTACTCTAGGATTGTGCCTGTGCTTAGCCCCATTATGTTTATTTTTTATCCTGAAAAACTCCCCAGTTCTTGCCAATGAGAAGCATACCCATAACATGATGCAGCCACCACCATGCTTAAAAATATGAAGAGTGGTACTCAGTGATGTGTGTTGGATTTACCCCAAAGATAACGCTTTGTATTCAGTTCATTTCTTTGCCACATTTTTTGCAGTATTACTTAAGTGCCTTATTGCAAACAGGACGCACGTTTTGGGATATTTTTTTATTTTGTACAGGCTTCCTTCTTTTCACTCTGTCAACGACGTGTGTGTAGGTGGCAGGGAAGTCAGGCGCAGGAGAAACAAACTTCATATAAGCGGAGTAGTTTAATAAACTTTCAAACAATCTCCAAAAATAGAAGACATAAAAAATCAACATGGGGACACATACCCGTCGCACACCTAAATAAACAACACGAACACAATAACACAAACAATCTCCGACAAGGACATGAGTGGAAACAGAGGGTTAAATACACAGCATGTAATTAATGGAATTGGAACCAGGTGTGAAAAGAAACAAGACAAAACCAATGGATAATGAAAAATGGATCAGTGATAGCTAGAAGACCGGTGACGTCGACCGCCGAGCACCACCCGAACAAGGAGGGGCATCGACTTCGGGTATTTAGGTTAGTATTGTGGAGTAACTACAATGTTGTTGATCCATCCTGAGTTTTCTATCACATCCATTAAACTCTCTAACTGTTTTAAAGTCACCATTGGCCTAATGGTAAAATCCCTGAAGGGTTTCCTTCCTCTCCAGCAACTGAGTTAGGAAGGACGCCTGTATCTTTGTAGTGACTGGGTGTATTGATACCCCATCCAACGTGTAATTAATAACTTCACCATGCTCATAGGGATGTTCAATGTCTGCTACCAATAGGTGCTCTTCTTTGTGAGACATTGGAAAACCTCCCTGGTCTTTGTGGTTGAATCTGTGCTGTGAAATTCACTGCTGGACTGAGGGACCTTACAGATAATTGTTTGTGTGTGTGGGGTACAGAGATGAGGTAGTCATTCAGATATCATGTTAAACACTTATTATTGCACACAGAGTGAGTCCATGCAACTTATTATGTGACTTGTTAAGCACATTTTTGCTCCTAAAATTATTTAGGTTTGACATAACAAAGGGGTTGAATACTTACTGACTCAAGACATTTGTGACCGACCGGCTCCATTCGGTCTTATGTAGCAAAATTTGAAATTGTGTTTTTTTTAAAATAAAAGTACAGAATCAGAGTTAGAATGTTAATAAACTTATAACTCCACTTTTGAGAAAATGGCCCTTGAATGTTTTGGTACACCTACTGGAGAGCTCTTCTTGGTCTACACCCATTCAGCATCATTCACATCCTTTTAAGTTTTATCCCCACCCATCTTTTTAAGGATTCACATGTGAGGTTATGTACTAAACAACGAACAATTTCAAGACTAAAGGCTGGTTTATACTACGAGTGTGTTCGTAAATTTAATCTGGAGTGCCAGAGTGCGCTCTGGGGGTTGGTAAACTCAGAGCGTTTCAGACCAGGAACTACTGTCTCTATTATAACAGACCAGGAACTACTGTCTATTATAACAGACCAGGAACTACTGTCTATTATAACAGACCAGGAACTACTGTCTATTATAACAGACCAGGAACTACTGTCTATTATAACAGACCAGGAACTACTGTCTCTATTATAACAGACCAGGAACTACTGTCTCTATTATAACAGACCAAGAACTACTGTCTCTATTATAACAGACCAGGAACTACTGTCTCTATTATAACAGACCAGGAACTACTGTCTATTATAACAGACCAGGAACTACTGTCTATTATAACAGACCAGGAACTACTCTCTCTATTATAACAGACCAGGAACTACTGTCTCTATTATAACAGACCAGAACATACAGTATCTGCCTTAATTACTTTGTACCCCTGCACATTTACTCAGTACTGAGACCCTGTGTATATAGCCATGTTATCATTGACTGAGTACTGGTACCCTGTGTATATAGCCATGTTATCATTGACTCAGTACTGGTACCCTGTGTATATAACCAAGTTATCATTGACTCAGTACTGGTACCCTGTGTATATAGCCATGTTATCATTGACTCAGTACTGGTACCCTGTGTATATAGCCAAGTTATCATTGACTCAGTACTGGTACCCTGTGTATATAGCCATGTTATCATTGACTCAGTACTGGTAGCCCGTGTATATAGCCATGTTATCATTGACTCAGTACATTTACATTTACATTTAAGTCATTTAGCAGACGCTCTTAACCAGAGCGACTTACAAATTGGTGCATTCACCTTATGATATCCAGTGGAACAACCACTTTACAATAGTGCATCTAAATCTTTTAAGGGGGGGTTAGAAGGATTACTTTATCCTATCCCAGGTATTCCTTAAAGAGGTGGGGTTTCAGGTGTCTCCGGAAGGTGGTGATTGACTCCGCTGTCCTGGCGTTGTGAGGGAGCTTGTTCCACCATTGGGGTGCCAGAGCAGCGAACAGTTTTGACTGGGCTGAGCGGGAACTGTGCTTCCTCAGAGGTAGGGGGGCGAGCAGGCCAGAGGTGGATGAACGCAGTGCCCTTGTTTGGGTGTAGGGCCTGATCAGAGCCTGAAGGTACGGAGGTGCCGTTCCCCTCACAGCTCCGTAGGCAAGCACCATGGTCTTGTAGCGGATGCGAGCTTCGACTGGAAGCCAGTGGAGAGAGCGGAGGAGCGGGGTGATGTGAGAGAACTTGGGAAGGTTGAACACCAGACGGGCTGCGGCGTTCTGGATGAGTTGTAGGGGTTTAATGGCACAGGCAGGGAGCCCAGCCAACAACGAGTTGCAGTAATCCAGACGGGAGATGACAAGTGCCTGGATTAGGACCTGCGCCGCTTCCTGTGTGAGGCAGGGTCGTACTCTGCGAATGTTGTAGAGCATGAACCTACAGGATCGGGTCACCGCCTTGATGTTAGTGGAGAACGACAGGGTGTTGTCCAGGGTCACGCCGAGGCTCTTAGCACTCTGGGAGGAGGACACAAGGGAGTTGTCAACCGTGATGGCGAGATCATGGAACGGGCAGTCCTTCCCCGGGAGGAAGAGCAGCTCCGTCTTGCCGAGGTTCAGCTTGAGGTGGTGATCCGTCATCCACACTGATATGTCTGCCAGACATGCAGAGATGCGATTCGCCACCTGGTTGTCAGAAGGGGGAAAGGAGAAGATTAATTGTGTGTCATCTGCATAGCAATGATATGAGAGACCATGTGAGGATATGACAGAGCCAAGTGACTTGGTGTATAGCGAGAATAGGAGTGGGCCTAGAACAGAGCCCTGGGGGACACCAGTGGTGAGAGCACGTGGTGCGGAGACAGATTCTCGCCACGCCACCTGGTAGGAGCGACCTGTCAGGTAGGACGCAATCCAAGCGTGGGCCGCGCCGGAGATGCCCAGCTCGGAGAGGGTGGAGAGGAGGATCTGATGGTTCACGGTATCAAAGGCAGCAGATAGGTCTAGAAGGATGAGAGCAGAGGAGAGAGAGTTAGCTTTAGCAGTGCGGAGAGCCTCCGTGACACAGAGAAGAGCAGTCTCAGTTGAATGCCCAGTCTTGAAACCTGACTGATTAGGATCAAGAAGGTCATTCTGAGAGAGATAGCAAGAGAGCTGGCCAAGGACGGCACGTTCAAGAGTTTTGGAGAGAAAGGAAAGAAGGGATACTGGTCTGTAGTTGTTGACATCGGAGGGATCGAGTGTAGGTTTTTTCAGAAGGGGTGCAACTCTCGCTCTCTTGAAGACAGAAGGGACGTAGCCAGCGGTCAAGGATGAGTTGATGAGCGAGGTGAGGTAGGGGAGAAGGTATCCGGAAATGGTCTGGAGAAGAGAGGAGGGGATAGGGTCAAGTGGGCAGGTTGTTGGGCGGCCGGCCGTCACAAGACGCGAGATTTCATCTGGAGAGAGAGGGGAGAAAGAGGTCAAAGCACAGGGTAGGGCAGTGTGAGCAGGACCAGCGATGTCGTTTGACTTAGCAAACGAGGATCGGATGTCGTCAACCTTCTTTTCAAAATGGTTGACGAAGTCATCTGCAGAGAGGGAGGAGGGGGGGGGGAGGGGGAGGAGGATTCAGGAGGGAGGAGAAGGTAGCAAAGAGCTTCCTAGGGTTAGAGGCAGATGCTTGGAATTTAGAGTGGTAGAAAGTGGCTTTAGCAGCAGAGACAGAAGAGGAAAATGTAGAGAGGAGGGAGTGAAAGGATGCCAGGTCCGCAGGGAGGCGAGTTTTCCTCCATTTCCGCTCGGCTGCCCGGAGCCCTGTTCTGTGAGCTCGCAGTGAGTCGTCGAGCCACGGAGCAGGAGGGGAGGACCGAGCCGGCCTGGAGGATAGGGGACAGAGGAAATCAAAGGATGCAGAGAGGGAGGAGAGGAGGGTTGAGGAGGCAGAATCAGGAGATAGGTTGGAGAAGGTTTGAGCAGAGGGAAGAGATGATAGGATGGAAGAGGAGAGAGTAGCGGGAGAGAGAGAGCGAAGGTTGGGACGGCGCAATACCATCCGAGTAGGGGCAGAGTGAGAAGTGTTGGATGAGAGCGAGAGGGAAAAGGATACAAGGTAGTGGTCGGAGACTTGGAGGGGAGTTGCAATGAGATTAGTGGAAGAACAGCATTTAGTAAAGATGAGGTCAAGCGTATTGCCTGCCTTGTGAGTAGGGGGGGAAGGTGAGAGGGTGAGGTCAAAAGAGGAGAGGAGTGGAAAGAAGGAGGCAGAGAGGAATGAGTCAAAGGTAGATGTGGGGAGGTTAAAGTCACCCAGAACTGTGAGAGGTGAGCCATCCTCAGGAAAGGAACTTATCAAGGCGTCAAGCTCATTGATGAACTCTCCAAGGGAACCTGGAGGGCGATAAATGATAAGGATGTTAACCTCTATGGGCTAGGTGGGACGCTAGCGTGCCGCCCGTGGTGCACTCCATCAACAGCAGGTGCATTTCAAGAGCGGCAAATTTGAATCCAAATAAATGTCAAAATTCAAATTTTTCAAAAATACAACTATTTTACACCATTTGAAAGATAAACATCTCCTTAATCTAACCACGTTTTACGATTTCAAAAAGGTTTTACGGCGAAAGCATAAATTTAGAGTATGTTAGGACAGTACATTTACAAGAGTTGTGTGTAATGTTTTGTCAAGTCAAAGACAGGGTCACCAAAACCATAAAACCAGCTAAAATGATGCACTAACCTTTTACAATCTCCATCAGATGACACTCCTAGGACATTATGTTAGACAATGCATGCATTTTTAGTTCTATCAAGTTCATATTTATATCCAAAAACAGCGTTTTACTATGGCATTGATGTTGAGGAAATCGTTTCCCTCCAATAACCGGCAGTCAAGTCAGCGTCACAAATTAAATAATTAAAATTAGAAAACATTGGTAAAATATTATATTGTCATTTAAAGAATTATAGATTTACATCTCTTGAACGCAATCAACTTGCCAGATTTAAAAATAACCTTACTGGGAAATCACACTTTGCAATAATCTGAGCACTGCGCCCAGAAAAATACGCGTTGCGATACAGACTAGACGTCATGTTGGGGAGATCTAAAATCGAAAATACTATGTAAATAATCCATTACCTTTGATTCTCTTCATCAGATGTCACTTCCAGGTATCACAGGTCCATAACGAATGTAGTTTTGTTCAAAAAAGCTCATCATTTATGTCCAAAAATCTCCGTCTTGTTAGCACATGATCTAAGCCAGCCGGACTTCTCGTCATGAACGAGGGGAAAAAATATATTTCCGTTCGTTCAAACATGTCAAACGTTGTATAGCATAAATCATTAGGGCCTTTTTTAACCAGAACATGAATAATATTCAAGGTGGACGAATGCATACTCTTTTATAACGTATTGGAACGAGGGTACCCAACATGAACTCGCGCGCCAGGTGTCTAATGGGACATCATCGTTCCATGGCTGTTGTTCGGTCAGATCTCCCTCCAGAAGACTCAAAACACTTTGTAAAGGCTGGTGACATCTAGTGGAAGCAATAGGAAGTGCCAAAATATTCCTCAGCCCCTGTGTTTTTCAATGGGATAGGTTTAAAGTCAATACAACACATCAGGTATCCACTTCCTGTCAGAAAATGTCTCAGGGTTTTGCCTGCCAAATGAGTTCTGTTATACTCACAGACACCATTCAAACAGTTTTAGAAACTTTAGAGTGTTTTCTATCCATATATAATAAGTATATGCATATTCTAGTTACTGGGTAGGATTAGTAACCAGATTAAATCGGGTAAATTTTTTTTATCCAGACGTGCAAATGCTGCCCCCTAGCCCTAACAGGTTAAGCTTGAAAGGGCTGGTAACTGTGACAGCATGGAATTCAAATGAGGAGATAGACAGATGGGTCAGGGGAGAAAGAGAGAATGTCCACTTGGGAGAGATGAGGATTCCAGTGCCACCACCACGCTGGCTCGATGCTCTAGGGGTATGCGAGAACACGTAGTCAGACGAGGAGAGAGCAGTAGGAATAGCAGTGTTAACTGTGGTAATCCATGTTTCCGTCAGCGCCAGGAAGTCTGGGGACTGGAGGGTAGCATAGGCTGAGATGAACTCAGCCTTGTTGGCCGCAGACCGGCAGTTCCAGAGGCTGCCGGAGACCTGGAACTCCACGTGGGTCGTGCGCGCTGGGACCACCAGGTTAGAGTGGCAGCGGCCACGCGGTGTGGAGCGTTTGTATGGCCTGTGCAGAGGGGAGAGAACAGGGATAGACAGACACATAGTAGACAAGCTACAGAAGAGGCTACGCTAATGCAAAGGAGATTGGAATGACAAGTGGACTACACGTCTCGAATGTTCAGAAAGTTAAGCTTACGTTGCAAAAATCTTATTGACTAAAATGACTAAAATGATACAGTACTGCTGGCTGGTGGAGTAGGCTAGCTAGCAGTGGCTGCGTTGTTGACTTTGAACGTGTAGCTGGCTAGGTAACCTCGATAGTTTCAGTACTACACCTTGTCATGATAGCTAACATAACACTAATCAAGACGTTCCTTGTAATGTATTTAGTTTCTACAATGCTGCTCGTACTGGTACCCTGTGTATATAGCCAAGTTATCATTGACTCAGTACTGGTACCCCGTGTATATAACCAAGTTATCATTGACTCAGTACTGGTACCCCGTGTATATAACCAAGTTATCATTGACTCAGTACTGGTACCCTGTGTATATAACCAAGTTATCATTGACTCAGTACTGGTACCCTGTGTATATAACCAAGTTATCATTGACTCAGCACTGGTACCCTGTGTATATAACCAAGTTTTCATTGACTCAGTACTGGTACCCTGTGTATATAACCAAGTTATTATTGACTCAGTACTGGTACCCTGTGTATATATCCATGTTATCATTGACTCAGTACTGGTACCCTGTGTATATAGCCATGTTATCATTGACTCAGTACTGGTACCCTGTGTATATAACCAAGTTATCATTGACTCAGTACTGGTACCCTGTGTATATAACCAAGTTATCATTGACTCAGTACTGGTACCCTGTGTATATAGCCATGTTATCATTGACTCAGTACTGGTACCCTGTGTATATAACCAAGTTATCATTGACTCAGTACTGGTACCCTGTGTATATAACCAAGTTATCATTGACTCAGTACTGGTACCCTGTGTATATAACCAAGTTATCATTGACTCAGTACTGGTACTCTGTGTATATAGCCATGTTATCATTGACTCAGTACTGGTACCCTGTGTATATAACCAAGTTATCATTGACTCAGTACTGGTACTCTGTGTATATAGCCATGTTATCATTGACTCAGTACTGGTACCCTGTGTATATAACCAAGTTATCATTGACTCAGTACTGGTACCCTGTGTATATAGCCATGTTATCATTGACTCAGTACTGGTACCCTGTGTATATAGCCGAATCATGTGACACATAAAATGTGATTTGATTTCAGGAGTAACATTAAAACACAATATTATGTCCCACCAACATTAGACAACTATCCTGGAAAACCCAAACTCAAATTGCTGAAATCAAGCAGAGAATAGTCAATCTTTTGTTAAGCGCAGAGATGCATTGTAGGTAATGGATGTGTAGGGTACTTTTGAATTTCTGCAGACTTTGTTGCGTAGCAGAAAGATTAGCATAGCCTCAAATCCAGAGGTTGTGAGTTCAAATTCCAGGTGGTCATATTGAAAAGTCTGTACTAAGTGATCAAAATAAAATGTAATCATATTGTCATTGATTATAGATTTTAACACTATTTTATCTGAACGGTGTACCACCTACCTTAAACCCCCCCTATTTCATTACTTTACTTATAATGGTTTGGGACACCTGGGACCCTCACATGACAAAAACCTTCAGGAGATTATGACACAACGTTCTAAGAATGTTCATGTAACCTTCAGGAGATCATGACACAACGTTCTAAGAATGTTCATGTGACCTTCAGGAGATTATGACACAACGTTCTAAGAATGTTCATGTGACCTTCAGGAGATTATGACACAACGTTCTAAGAATGTTCATGTGACCTTCAGGAGATTATGACACAACGTTCTAAGAATTGTTCATGTGACCTTCAGGAG
>NC_138296.1:95557500-95572500 GCF_965601325.2 Salmo salar | reverse complement strand
CCTGGCGGCGCATCACTTTCAACTTTTTTTTTTTTGGGGGGGGGGGGGGGAGGTACATTTTTTCACCGTATATAAAAATGTCACCTTGATAATAAAGTTGTCTGTTACATCATCACATTTGTAGACTTCCTGTTTGTAAGATACTTTACTAGTCATCGTGTGATGAGTAGATTAGATTAGTCATTGTTTTAGGCTAGTAATAATACTCAATCAGTGTTCACACACACAAAGAAGACAGTTCAATGGATGGCTGAGTGTAGAGTATAATAGTAGAGCGAATCTAATGTAACTAGCATCAGATACGTTTCTTCTTTGCGTGGGGGGGAAAAAAAATGTGGCTTTTTATAAACACATTTCATGCAATTCTACTACACTTTTTTTTATATACGACTGGAGACATTAGCAGAATCTTTTTGTTTTTAATAGGTCTTCTCTGCTGCCAAACACAACAATAAAAACATTATATATATATATTGTTTAATACATCCATCTCAACTGGAGGAGGAAATGATGGTTCCGAAAAAAGCTTTTACGTGGTACTGACCCAACATGAATATGGGCTAGTACCACTCACCTGGGATGGTGAATATGGGCTAGTACCACTCACCTGGGATGGTGAATATGGGCAGTACCACTCACCTGGGATGGTGAATATGGGCTAGTACCACTCACCTGGGATGGTGAATATGGGCTAGTACCACTCACCTGGGATGGTGAATATGGGCAGTACCACTCACCTGGGATGGTGAATATGGGCTAGTACCACTCACCTGGGATGGTGAATATGGGCAGTACCACTCACCTGGGATGGTGAATATGGGCAGTACCACTCACCTGGGATGGTGAATATGGGCAGTACCACTCACCTGGGATGGTGAATATGGGCAGTACCACTCACCTGGGATGGTGAATATGGGCAGTACCACTCACCTGGGATGGTGAATATGGGCAGTACCACTCACCTGGGATGGTGAATATGGGCTAGTACCACTCACCTGGGATGGTGAATATGGGCTAGTACCACTCACCTGGGATGGTGAATATGGGCAGTACCACTCACTGGGATGGTGAATATGGGCAGTACCACTCACCTGGGATGGTGAATATGGGCTAGTACCACTCACCTGGGATGGTGAATATGGGCTAGTACCACTCACCTGGGATGGTGAATATGGGCTAGTACCACTCACCTGGGATGGTGAATATGGGCAGTACCACTCACCTGGGATGGTGAATATGGGCTAGTACCACTCACCTGGGATGGTGAATATGGGCTAGTACCACTCACCTGGGATGGTGAATATGGGCTAGTACCACTCACCTGGGATGGTGAATATGGGCAGTACCACTCACCTGGGATGGTGAATATGGGCAGTACCACTCACCTGGGATGGTGAATATGGGCAGTACCACTCACCTGGGATGGTGAATATGGGCAGTACCACTCACCTGGGATGGTGAATATGGGCAGTACCACTCACCTGGGATGGTGAATATGGGCAGTACCACTCACCTGGGATGGTGAATATGGGCTAGTACCACTCACCTGGGATGGTGAATATGGGCAGTACCACTCACCTGGGATGGTGAATATGGGCAGTACCACTCACCTGGGATGGTGAATATGGGCTAGTACCACTCACCTGGGATGGTGAATATGGGCTAGTACCACTCACCTGGGATGGTGAATATGGGCAGTACCACTCACCTGGGATGGTGAATATGGGCTAGTACCACTCACCTGGGATGGTGAATATGGGCAGTACCACTCACCTGGGATGGTGAATATGGGCAGTACCACTCACCTGGGATGGTGAATATGGGCAGTACCACTCACCTGGGATGGTGAATATGGGCAGTACCACTCACCTGGGATGGTGAATATGGGCAGTACCACTCACCTGGGATGGTGAATATGGGCTAGTACCACTCACCTGGGATGGTGAATATGGGCTAGTACCACTCACCTGGGATGGTGAATATGGGCAGTACCACTCACCTGGGATGGTGAATATGGGCTAGTACCACTCACCTGGGATGGTGAATATGGGCAGTACCACTCACCTGGGATGGTGAATATGGGCTAGTACCACTCACCTGGGATGGTGAATATGGGCTAGTACCACTCACCTGGGATGGTGAATATGGGCTAGTACCACTCACCTGGGATGGTGAATATGGGCTAGTACCACTCACCTGGGATGGTGAATATGGGCTAGTACCACTCACCTGGGATGGTGAATATGGGCAGTACCACTCACCTGGGATGGTGAATATGGGCTAGTACCACTCACCTGGGATGGTGAATATGGGCAGTACCACTCACCTGGGATGGTGAATATGGGCTAGTACCACTCACCTGGGATGGTGAATATGGGCTAGTACCACTCACCTGGGATGGTGAATATGGGCAGTACCACTCACCTGGGATGGTGAATATGGGCAGTACCACTCACCTGGGATGGTGAATATGGGCTAGTACCACTCACCTGGGATGGTGAATATGGGCTAGTACCACTCACCTGGGATGGTGAATATGGGCTAGTACCACTCACCTGGGATGGTGAATATGGGCAGTACCACTCACCTGGGATGGTGAATATGGGCTAGTACCACTCACCTGGGATGGTGAATATGGGCAGTACCACTCACCTGGGATGGTGAATATGGGCTAGTACCACTCACCTGGGATGGTGAATATGGGCTAGTACCACTCACCTGGGATGGTGAATATGGGCAGTACCACTCACCTGGGATGGTGAATATGGGCTAGTACCACTCACCTGGGATGGTGAATATGGGCTAGTACCACTCACCTGGGATGGTGAATATGGGCTAGTACCACTCACCTGGGATGGTGAATATGGGCAGTACCACTCACCTGGGATGGTGAATATGGGCTAGTACCACTCACCTGGGATGGTGAATATGGGCAGTACCACTCACCTGGGATGGTGAATATGGGCTAGTACCACTCACCTGGGATGGTGAATATGGGCTAGTACCACTCACCTGGGATGGTGAATATGGGCAGTACCACTCACCTGGGATGGTGAATATGGGCTAGTACCACTCACCTGGGATGGTGAATATGGGCTAGTACCACTCACCTGGGATGGTGAATATGGGCTAGTACCACTCACCTGGGATGGTGAATATGGGCAGTACCACTCACCTGGGATGGTGAATATGGGCAGTACCACTCACCTGGGATGGTGAATATGGGCTAGTACCACTCACCTGGGATGGTGAATATGGGCAGTACCACTCACCTGGGATGGTGAATATGGGCAGTACCACTCACCTGGGATGGTGAATATGGGCAGTACCACTCACCTGGGATGGTGAATATGGGCTAGTACCACTCACCTGGGATGGTGAATATGGGCAGTACCACTCACCTGGGATGGTGAATATGGGCAGTACCACTCACCTGGGATGGTGAATATGGGCTAGTACCACTCACCTGGGATGGTGAATATGGGCTAGTACCACTCACCTGGGATGGTGAATATGGGCAGTACCACTCACCTGGGATGGTGAATATGGGCTAGTACCACTCACCTGGGATGGTGAATATGGGCAGTACCACTCACCTGGGATGGTGAATATGGGCAGTACCACTCACCTGGGATGGTGAATATGGGCTAGTACCACTCACCTGGGATGGTGAATATGGGCAGTACCACTCACCTGGGATGGTGAATATGGGCAGTACCACTCACCTGGGATGGTGAATATGGGCTAGTACCACTCACCTGGGATGGTGAATATGGGCTAGTACCACTCACCTGGGATGGTGAATATGGGCAGTACCACTCACCTGGGATGGTGAATATGGGCTAGTACCACTCACCTGGGATGGTGAATATGGGCAGTACCACTCACCTGGGATGGTGAATATGGGCTAGTACCACTCACCTGGGATGGTGAATATGGGCTAGTACCACTCACCTGGGATGGTGAATATGGGCTAGTACCACTCACCTGGGATGGTGAATATGGGCTAGTACCACTCACCTGGGATGGTGAATATGGGCTAGTACCACTCACCTGGGATGGTGAATATGGGCAGTACCACTCACCTGGGATGGTGAATATGGGCTAGTACCACTCACCTGGGATGGTGAATATGGGCAGTACCACTCACCTGGGATGGTGAATATGGGCTAGTACCACTCACCTGGGATGGTGAATATGGGCTAGTACCACTCACCTGGGATGGTGAATATGGGCAGTACCACTCACCTGGGATGGTGAATATGGGCAGTACCACTCACCTGGGATGGTGAATATGGGCTAGTACCACTCACCTGGGATGGTGAATATGGGCTAGTACCACTCACCTGGGATGGTGAATATGGGCTAGTACCACTCACCTGGGATGGTGAATATGGGCAGTACCACTCACCTGGGATGGTGAATATGGGCTAGTACCACTCACCTGGGATGGTGAATATGGGCAGTACCACTCACCTGGGATGGTGAATATGGGCTAGTACCACTCACCTGGGATGGTGAATATGGGCTAGTACCACTCACCTGGGATGGTGAATATGGGCAGTACCACTCACCTGGGATGGTGAATATGGGCTAGTACCACTCACCTGGGATGGTGAATATGGGCTAGTACCACTCACCTGGGATGGTGAATATGGGCAGTACCACTCACCTGGGATGGTGAATATGGGCTAGTACCACTCACCTGGGATGGTGAATATGGGCAGTACCACTCACCTGGGATGGTGAATATGGGCAGTACCACTCACCTGGGATGGTGAATATGGGCTAGTACCACTCACCTGGGATGGGTGAATATGGGCAGTACCACTCACCTGGGATGGTGAATATGGGCAGTACCACTCACCTGGGATGGTGAATATGGGCTAGTACCACTCACCTGGGATGGTGAATATGGGCTAGTACCACTCACCTGGGATGGTGAATATGGGCAGTACCACTCACCTGGGATGGTGAATATGGGCTAGTACCACTCACCTGGGATGGTGAATATGGGCAGTACCACTCACCTGGGATGGTGAATATGGGCTAGTACCACTCACCTGGGATGGTGAATATGGGCTAGTACCACTCACCTGGGATGGTGAATATGGGCTAGTACCACTCACCTGGGATGGTGAATATGGGCTAGTACCACTCACCTGGGATGGTGAATATGGGCTAGTACCACTCACCTGGGATGGTGAATATGGGCTAGTACCACTCACCTGGGATGGTGAATATGGGCAGTACCACTCACCTGGGATGGTGAATATGGGCTAGTACCACTCACCTGGGATGGTGAATATGGGCAGTACCACTCACCTGGGATGGTGAATATGGGCTAGTACCACTCACCTGGGATGGTGAATATGGGCTAGTACCACTCACCTGGGATGGTGAATATGGGCTAGTACCACTCACCTGGGATGGTGAATATGGGCTAGTACCACTCACCTGGGATGGTGAATATGGGCTAGTACCACTCACCTGGGATGGTGAATATGGGCTAGTACCACTCACCTGGGATGGTGAATATGGGCTAGTACCACTCACCTGGGATGGTGAATATGGGCTAGTACCACTCACCTGGGATGGTGAATATGGGCAGTACCACTCACCTGGGATGGTGAATATGGGCTAGTACCACTCACCTGGGATGGTGAATATGGGCAGTACCACTCACCTGGGATGGTGAATATGGGCAGTACCACTCACCTGGGATGGTGAATATGGGCAGTACCACTCACCTGGGATGGTGAATATGGGCAGTACCACTCACCTGGGATGGTGAATATGGGCTAGTACCACTCACCTGGGATGGTGAATATGGGCAGTACCACTCACCTGGGATGGTGAATATGGGCAGTACCACTCACCTGGGATGGTGAATATGGGCTAGTACCACTCACCTGGGATGGTGAATATGGGCTAGTACCACTCACCTGGGATGGTGAATATGGGCTAGTACCACTCACCTGGGATGGTGAATATGGGCTAGTACCACTCACCTGGGATGGTGAATATGGGCTAGTACCACTCACCTGGGATGGTGAATATGGGCTAGTACCACTCACCTGGGATGGTGAATATGGGCTAGTACCACTCACCTGGGATGGTGAATATGGGCAGTACCACTCACCTGGGATGGTGAATATGGGCAGTACCACTCACCTGGGATGGTGAATATGGGCAGTACCACTCACCTGGGATGGTGAATATGGGCTAGTACCACTCACCTGGGATGGTGAATATGGGCTAGTACCACTCACCTGGGATGGTGAATATGGGCAGTACCACTCACCTGGGATGGTGAATATGGGCTAGTACCACTCACCTGGGATGGTGAATATGGGCAGTACCACTCACCTGGGATGGTGAATATGGGCAGTACCACTCACCTGGGATGGTGAATATGGGCAGTACCACTCACCTGGGATGGTGAATATGGGCAGTATCACTCACCTGGGATGGTGATTATGGGCAGTACCATTCACCTGAGATGGTGATTATGGGCAGTACCACTCACCTGAGATGGTGAATATGGGCAGTACCACTCACCTGGGATGGTGATTATGGGCAGTACCACTCACCTGGGATGGTGATTATGGGCAGTACCACTCACCTGAGATGGTGAATATGGGCAGTACCACTCACCTGGGATGGTGATTATGGGCAGTACCACTCACCTGGGATGGTGAATATGGGCTAGTACCACTCACCTGGGATGGTGAATATGGGCTAGTACCACTCACCTGGGATGGTGAATATGGGCTAGTACCACTCACCTGGGATGGTGAATATGGGCAGTACCACTCACCTGGGATGGTGAATATGGGCTAGTACCACTCACCTGGGATGGTGAATATGGGCTAGTACCACTCACCTGGGATGGTGAATATGGGCTAGTACCACTCACCTGGGATGGTGAATATGGGCAGTACCACTCACCTGGGATGGTGAATATGGGCTAGTACCACTCACCTGGGATGGTGAATATGGGCTAGTACCACTCACCTGGGATGGTGAATATGGGCAGTACCACTCACCTGGGATGGTGAATATGGGCTAGTACCACTCACCTGGGATGGTGAATATGGGCTAGTACCACTCACCTGGGATGGTGAATATGGGCTAGTACCACTCACCTGGGATGGTGAATATGGGCTAGTACCACTCACCTGGGATGGTGAATATGGGCTAGTACCACTCACCTGGGATGGTGAATATGGGCAGTACCACTCACCTGGGATGGTGAATATGGGCAGTACCACTCACCTGGGATGGTGAATATGGGCTAGTACCACTCACCTGGGATGGTGAATATGGGCTAGTACCACTCACCTGGGATGGTGAATATGGGCTAGTACCACTCACCTGGGATGGTGAATATGGGCTAGTACCACTCACCTGGGATGGTGAATATGGGCTAGTACCACTCACCTGGGATGGTGAATATGGGCAGTACCACTCACCTGGGATGGTGAATATGGGCAGTACCACTCACCTGGGATGGTGAATATGGGCAGTACCACTCACCTGGGATGGTGAATATGGGCTAGTACCACTCACCTGGGATGGTGAATATGGGCAGTACCACTCACCTGGGATGGTGAATATGGGCAGTACCACTCACCTGGGATGGTGAATATGGGCAGTACCACTCACCTGGGATGGTGAATATGGGCAGTATCACTCACCTGGGATGGTGATTATGGGCAGTACCATTCACCTGAGATGGTGATTATGGGCAGTACCACTCACCTGGGATGGTGAATATGGGCAGTACCACTCACCTGGGATGGTGATTATGGGCAGTACCACTCACCTGGGATGGTGAATATGGGCAGTACCACTCACCTGGGATGGTGATTATGGGCAGTACCACTCACCTGGGATGGTGAATATGGGCAGTACCACTCACCTGGGATGTGGCTGATGCTCTCTGCTATAGCCAATAAGATCGGCTATACTCTTGTTCGCTCAGTTAAATTGAGAATTTTGATAACTAAAAGACAGATTAGTCTTCTCTTTACGACAATAACCTATTTGCTTTCCAAACTATGTTTTCCTGCGATTGTATTTTGAAATGTGATATGCCTGGCTTGACCTCTCTACTTTTCACAGACAGTCCCAACTCCACAATAATCTGCCCAAATTGCGCGCGCTGACTTTCCTTTCGACAGTAGGCAGTACAATTTAAAACAATCCACAATTATTATTATTATTTTTTTAAATAAGCTAGTGATCCTCTGGCCAATTCATGATTTAGTAGACTATTTTGAATTATTTTATTTATTTCTGTAAAAGAATAGGCCAATTAGGCTATATCATTTTGGCAATTTAATTACATTTACTTTATGAAAATCTTAGCTTCCCTTAGCTTTATGGACGCACTGCCTAAGCTTACAAATTAAAAAAATGAACCACACGTAACCTACATTCACTATTCCAGTGCAGGCTACGGATGATGGTTTTTTTGTGGGCCATTCTAAATAAAAAATAATTCCACCCATAGGCTATATGTAAAGACCAGATTAAATTAAGAATAGTCTGATGGGTGAAAATATTATCAAGTGTTATTGAAATTGTGAATGAGAAAATGAGAGACTGATGAAGTGTGTGCAGCCTACTTTAAGAAACAGAGCAGAGCTCATGCCTTTCATGAAACATTTTTCAAAATCATTAGAGTCTCATCATACAGCCTCAGAATGTATTCGAAATAAAAACATAAATATAAAATAATAAAATCAAATAATGCAATGGAATTCTAAGCAAATTTTATCTGCTAAATGAACTATACTGAACACAAATATAAACACGACATGCATCAATTTCAACGATTTTACTGAGTTACAGAAATACATTTATTTGGCCCTAATCTTTGGATCACACACGACTGGGCTGGTCCGCAGCCGTGGATGGGCCTGGGAGGGCATAGGCCCACCCACTTGAAAGCCAGGCCCACCTACTGGGGAGCCAAGCCCAGCCAATCTGAATAATTCTTGCCCCACAAAAGGGATTTATTACAGACAGAAATACTCCTCCGATTCATCAGCTGTCTGGGTGGCTGGTCTCAGACGATCCCGCAGGTGAAGAAGCCGGATGTGGAGGTCCTGGGTTGGCGTGGTTACATGTGGTCTGCGGTTGTGAGGCCGGTTGGACGTACTGCCAAATTCTTTCAAACGACGTTGAAGGTGGCTTATGGTAGAGAAATTAACCTTAAATTCTCTGGCAACAGCTCTGGTGGACATTCCTGCAGTCAGCATGCCAACTGCACGCTCCCTCAAAACTCGAGACATCTGTGGCCATTGTGTTGTGGGACAAAACTGCACATTTTAGAGTGGCCTTTTATTGTCCCCTAACACAAGGTGCACCTGTGTAATGATCATTCTTTTTGTACAGTATGGAACATTTCTGGGATCTTTTATTTCAGCTCATGAAACATTAGACCAACACTTTAAATGTTGTTATATATTTTTGTTCAGTATTGTATAGCCCGCAGCCATATGGCATAGACAGATCAGGGTCTAAAATAAGGACAACTCAAGAGTATGCTATTCTGTTCTTCTGAAATACACTACATTTTTCTTCATATCATGTTTCTTTAGACCTGTCTAAAATAAATAATGGATTTATTGTGATGGTGTAGACTATATTACAATGGATTTAATAAATGTAGATGTTCCAAAGGTCTGCATCAGTGGCATGTAAGCTATGCGCATGGAAGCCAGGAGATGCTAAATGTGTTTTTATGTTAATTAAAGGTCAATTACAGCGAGACCAGCAGTTTTTTTTTGCATGACAATCACCTGCTGACAAAACGTAATGAACGCCACAGCCCTATAGTGTGCCGTTCAGAGGGTGAATTGGCAAGACAAAAGATTTTAAGTGCCTTTGAACTGCAAAACTGCTGAGTTTTTCATTTTTCATGCTCAAATGTTTCCTGTGTGTATCAAGAACGGTCCACCACCCAAAGGACATTCAGCCAACTTGACACAACTGTGGGAAGCGTTGGAGTCAACATGGACCAGCATCACTGTGGAAACGCTTTGACACCTTGTAGAGTCCATGTCCTGATGAATTGAGGCTGTTCTGAGGGCAAAAGGGGGTGCAACTCAATATTAGGAAGGTGTTCTTAATGTTTTGTACACTAAATTCCATTTTGTATTTGGGAAAAAGTACATGAGTTCATGAGGTGGAAAGAACCAATGTCGTCAGGCAACCCTGTTTGTAATTACCCACCTTACCTCCAGCGTATTTACATTTTAGTCATTTAGCAGACACTCTTATCCAGAGCAACTTACAGTACTGAATGCATACATTTCATACAATTTCATACATTTTTTTTTCTGTGCTGGCCCCCCGTGGGAATCGTAGTGCACTACTTTAGATCAGGGCCCTATGGCACCCTATTCCCTATGTAGTGCACTACTTTAGATCAGGGCTCTATGGCACCCTATTCCCTATGTAGTGCACTACTTTAGGTCAGTGCTCTATGGCACCCTATTCCCTATGTAGTGCACTACTTTAGACCAGGGCTCTATGGCACCCTATTCCCTATGTAGTGCACTACTTTGGACATAAGGAGTGCATTACATAGTTAATGGGGGGCCATTTCAGACACACCTACTGTATACCTCTCTATACCTCTCCTACTGTATACCTCTCTATACCTCTCCTACTGTATACCTCTCCTAATGTATACCTCTCCTACTGTATACCTCTCCTACTGTATAACTCTCTATACCTCTCCTACTGTATACCTCTCCATACCTCTCCTACTGTATACCTCTCTATACCTCTCCTACTGTATACCTCTCCTACTGTATACCTCTCTATACCTCTCCTACTGTATACCTCTCTATACCTCTCCTACTGTATACCTCTCCATCCCTCTCCTACTGTATACCTCTCCTACTGTATACCTCACCATACCTCACCTACTTTATACCTCTCCTACTGTATACCTCTCCATACCTCTCCTAATGTATACCTCTCCTACTGTATACCTCTCCATACCTCACCTACTTTATACCTCTCCTACTGTATACCTCTCTATACCTCTCCTACTGTATACCTCTCCCACTGTATACCTCTCCTACTGTATACCTCTCCTACTGTATACCTCTCTATACCTCTCCTACTGTATACCTCACCTACTGTATACCTCTCCATACCTCTCCTACAGTATACCTCTCCTACTGTATACCTCTCCATACCTCACCTACTGTATACCTCTCCTACTGTATAACTCTCCATACCTCTCCTACTGTATACCTCTCCTACTGTATACCTCTCTATACCTCTCCTACTGTATACCTCTCCTACTGTATACCTCTCTATACCTCTCCTACTGTATACCTCTCCTACTGTATACCTCTCCTACTGTATACCTCTCCATACCTCTCCTACTGTATACCTCTCCTACTGTATACCTCTCCTACTGTATACCTCTCTATACCTCTCCTACTGTATACCTCTCTATACCTCTCCTACTGTATACCTCTCCTACTGTATACCTCTCTATACCTCTCCTACTGTATACCTCTCCATACCTCTCCTACTGTATACCTCTCCTACTGTATACCTCTCTATACCTCTCCTACTGTATACCTCTCCTACTGTATACCTCTCTATACCTCTCCTACTGTATACCTCTCCATACCTCTCCTACTGTATACCTCTCCATACCTCTCCTACTGTATACCTCTCCTACTGTATACCTCTCCTACTGTATACCTCTCTATACCTCTCCTACTGTATACCTCTCCATACCTCTCCTACTGTATACCTCTCCATACCTCTCCTACTGTATACCTATCCTACTGTATACCTCTCTATACCTCTCCTACTGTATACCTCTCCATACCTCTCCTACTGTATACCTCTCTTACTGTATACCTCTCTATACCTCTCCTACTGTATACCTCTCCATCCCTCTCCTACTGTATACCTCTCCTACTGTATACCTCTCCATACCTCTCCTACTGTATACCTCTCCATACCTCTCCTACTGTATACCTCTCCTACTGTATATCTCTCCATACCTCACCTACTGTATACCTCTCCTACTGTATACCTCTCTATACCTCTCCTACTGTATACCTCTCCATCCCTCTCCTACTGTATACCTCTCCATACCTCTCCTACTGTATACCTCTCCATCCCTCTCCTACTGTATACCTCTCCATACCTCTCCTACTGTATACCTCTCTATACCTCTCCTACTGTATACCTCTCTATACCTCTCCTACTGTATACCTCTCTATACCTCTCCTACTGTATACCTCTCCTACTGTATACCTCTCTATACCTCTCCTACTGTATACCTCTCTATACCTCTCCTACTGTATACCTCTCTATACCTCTCCTACTGTATACCTCTCCTACTGTATACCTCTCCATCCCTCTCCTACTGTATACCTCTCCATACCTCTCCTACTGTATACCTCTCTATACCTCTCCTACTGTATACCTCTCCTACTGTATACCTCTCTATACCTCTCCTACTGTATACCTCTCTATACCTCTCCTACTGTATACCTCTCCTACTGTATACCTCTCTATACCTCTCCTACTGTATACCTCTCTATACCTCTCCTACTGTATACCTCTCCATACCTCTCCTACTGTATACCTCTCCTACTGTATACCTCTCTATACCTCTCCTACTGTATACCTCTCCATACCTCTCCTACTGTATACCTCTCCTACTGTATACCTCTCCATACCTCTCCTACTGTATACCTCTCCTACTGTATACCTCTCTATACCTCTCCTAATGTATACCTCTCCTACTGTATACCTCTCTATACCTCTCCTACTGTATACCTCTCCATACCTCTCCTACTGTATACCTCTCCATACCTCTCCTACTGTATACCTCTCCTACTGTATACCTCTCCTACTGTATACCTCTCTATACCTCTCCTACTGTATACCTCTCCATACCTCTCCTACTGTATACCTCTCCATACCTCTCCTACTGTATACCTCTCCTACTGTATACCTCTCTATACCTCTCCTACTGTATACCTCTCCATACCTCTCCTACTGTATACCTCTCCTACTGTATACCTCTCTATACCTCTCCTACTGTATACCTCTCCATCCCTCTCCTACTGTATACCTCTCCTACTGTATACCTCTCCATACCTCTCCTACTGTATACCTCTCCATACCTCTCCTACTGTATACCTCTCCTACTGTATATCTCTCCATACCTCACCTACTGTATACCTCTCCTACTGTATACCTCTCTATACCTCTCCTACTGTATACCTCTCCATCCCTCTCCTACTGTATACCTCTCCATACCTCTCCTACTGTATACCTCTCCATCCCTCTCCTACTGTATACCTCTCCATACCTCTCCTACTGTATACCTCTCTATACCTCTCCTACTGTATACCTCTCCTACTGTATACCTCTCTATACCTCTCCTACTGTATACCTCTCTATACCTCTCCTACTGTATACCTCTCCTACTGTATACCTCTCTATACCTCTCCTACTGTATACCTCTCTATACCTCTCCTACTGTATACCTCTCTATACCTCTCCTACTGTATACCTCTCCTACTGTATACCTCTCCATCCCTCTCCTACTGTATACCTCTCCATACCTCTCCTACTGTATACCTCTCTATACCTCTCCTACTGTATACCTCTCCTACTGTATACCTCTCTATACCTCTCCTACTGTATACCTCTCCATACCTCTCCTACTGTATACCTCTCCTACTGTATACCTCTCCATACCTCTCCTACTGTATACCTCTCCTACTGTATACCTCTCTATACCTCTCCTAATGTATACCTCTCCTACTGTATACCTCTCTATACCTCTCCTACTGTATACCTCTCCATACCTCTCCTACTGTATACCTCTCCATACCTCTCCTACTGTATACCTCTCCTACTGTATACCTCTCCTACTGTATACCTCTCTATACCTCTCCTACTGTATACCTCTCCATACCTCTCCTACTGTATACCTCTCCATACCTCTCCTACTGTATACCTCTCCTACTGTATACCTCTCTATACCTCTCCTACTGTATACCTCTCCATACCTCTCCTACTGTATACCTCTCCTACTGTATACCTCTCTATACCTCTCCTACTGTATACCTCTCCATCCCTCTCCTACTGTATACCTCTCCTACTGTATACCTCTCCATACCTCTCCTACTGTATACCTCTCCATACCTCTCCTACTGTATACCTCTCCTACTGTATATCTCTCCATACCTCACCTACTGTATACCTCTCCTACTGTATACCTCTCTATACCTCTCCTACTGTATACCTCTCCATCCCTCTCCTACTGTATACCTCTCCATACCTCTCCTACTGTATACCTCTCCATCCCTCTCCTACTGTATACCTCTCCATACCTCTCCTACTGTATACCTCTCTATACCTCTCCTACTGTATACCTCTCCTACTGTATACCTCTCTATACCTCTCCTACTGTATACCTCTCTATACCTCTCCTACTGTATACCTCTCCTACTGTATACCTCTCTATACCTCTCCTACTGTATACCTCTCTATACCTCTCCTACTGTATACCTCTCTATACCTCTCCTACTGTATACCTCTCCTACTGTATACCTCTCCATCCCTCTCCTACTGTATACCTCTCCATACCTCTCCTACTGTATACCTCTCTATACCTCTCCTACTGTATACCTCTCCTACTGTATACCTCTCTATACCTCTCCTACTGTATACCTCTCTATACCTCTCCTACTGTATACCTCTCCTACTGTATACCTCTCTATACCTCTCCTACTGTATACCTCTCTATACCTCTCCTACTGTATACCTCTCCATACCTCTCCTACTGTATACCTCTCCTACTGTATACCTCTCTATACCTCTCCTACTGTATACCTCTCCATACCTCTCCTACTGTATACCTCTCCTACTGTATACCTCTCCATCCCTCTCCTACTGTATACCTCTCCATACCTCTCCTACTGTATACCT
>NC_138296.1:95447500-95552500 GCF_965601325.2 Salmo salar | reverse complement strand
CAGCCAGTAGAGGATTCTGGTTTCTGTACTAGCACTTGAGAACTGCTGATGTAGAAAGAGCTTTATAAAATACATTTGATTGATTGATTGATTGATTGATTGATTGATTGATTGATTGGTTGATTGATTGATTGATTGATTGATTGATTGATTGGTTGGTTGATTGATTGATTGATTAGTCTCACCCAGCTACAGTAGATTAACTGAAAGTCGTTCTGGATCAGAGCGTCTGCTGAATGACTAAAATGATTGATTGTTTGATTGATTTTTCTATTGTTTGTTTGATCGATCAATCAAATGTATTAATATTGCCCTTCTTACATCAGCTGATATCTCAAAGTGCTGTAAAGAAACCCAGCCTAAAACCCCAAACAGCAAGCAATGCAGGTGTAGAAGCACGGTGGCTAGAAAAAACTCCCTAGAAAGGCCAGAACCTAGGAAGAAACCTAGAGAGGAACCAGGCTATGAGGGGTGGCCAGTCCTCTTCTGGCTGTGCCGGGTGGAGATTATAACAGAACATGGCCAAGATGTTCAAATGTTCATAGATGACCAGCAGGTTAAAATAATAATAATCACAGTAGTTGTCGAGGGTGCAACAAGTCAGCACCTCAGGAGTAAATGTCAGTTGGCTTTTCATAGACGATCATTCAGAGGTCGAGACAGCAGGTGCGGTAGAGAGAGCGAGAGAGAGAGAGTTGAAAACAGCAGGTCTGGGACAAGGTAGCACGTCCGGTGAACAGGTCAGGGTTCCATAGCTGCAGGCAGAACAGTTGAAACTGGAGCAGTAGCACGGCCAGGTGGACTGGGGACAGCAAGGAGTCATCATACCAGGTAGTCCTGAGGCATGGTCCTAGGGCTCAGGTCCTCCGGGAGGGGAGGGAGAGGGAGAGAGAGAGAATTAGAGAGAGCATATTTAAACTCACACAGGACACCAGATAAGACAGTAGAAATACTCCAGATATAACAGACTGATCCAAGCCCCCCCAGCACATAAATACTGTATTGACAGATTTATTGATTGATTGACAGGACCCTCCCATGGCGGTGACGCTGGGACTGAGGATGGAAGAGATGATCTTTAACCTGGCAGACACACACCTGTTCTTCAACGACTTAGAGGTAGGTACACACACCTGTTCTTCAACGACTTAGAGTTAGGTGAGCTCAGGAACACGTACACACACACACACACTCTGTATAGATACAGATGCTAATCCGGGATCACATCCCCACTGTCAGTGTAATCTAATTCACATCCCCACTGTCAGTGTAATCTAATTCACTGTGATTTTAAAAAGGTCAAACTGATTCCAGATCAGCACTCCTCCTCCTCCTCCTCCTCCTCCTCCTCCTCTGAGAGTCTGTGATTCGTGTGCAGCTCCATCATGTGTAGACACTGCCCCCTAGTGAGACAAACTAAAGACTTAAACTTGTCTGTCTGTCTGTCTGTCTGTCTGTCTGTCTGTCTGTCTGTCTGTCTGTCTGTCTGTCTGTCTGTGTGTGTTTCTGTGTGTGTGTGTGTGTGTGTGTGTGTGTGTGTGTGTGTGTGTGTGTGTGTGTGTGTGTGTGTGTGTGTGTGTGTTTCTGTCTGTGTGTTTCTGTCTGTGTGTGTGGGTGGGTGTTCAGGAGTGCGATCAGGTCCATATTGATGACGTGTCGTCCGATGACAACGGACAGGACCTGAGGTGAGCGTTCAACATCCGTACTGTTTCTACTTCACAGTTAAATGAGGAGTTCAGGATGACTTGACATTAGGCGGTTCCTCGCCCTGAGGAATAGTCTGTGGGTCAGGAGAAACTGGGATCCATGGGATTGTTTTCTTTAAACAGACAGACTTCACCCAAACTTCAAGTTGTACTATTCATTTAAGCCTACATCGTACCAGAGGAGGCTGGTGAGGGGAGGACGGCTGTTTATGAGCTCCCGAGTGGCGCAGCTGTCTAAGGCACTGCATCTCAGTGCAAGAGGCGTCACTACAGTCCCTGGTTCGATTCCAGGTTGTATCAAATCTGGCCCGTGATTGGGAGTCCCATAGGGCGGAGCACAATTGGCCCAGCGTTGTCCGGGTTTGGCCATCGTTGTAAATAAGAATTTGTTCTTAAATGACTTGCCAAGTTAAATAAATACAACATTTTAATTCAATTCTGCTCCAGCCATTACCACGAGCCCGTCCTCCCAAATTAAGATGCCACCAACCACCTGTGGTACAAGTACTACTACCTATGCGAATTGTCCATCCTGTGTAGTTGTGTAGCAAAAAACTGCTGCTGTTTGCAGCCCCGCAATTCTAAACTCAACAACAAGCACGCAGGATCGACAGCAAAATTAGGCTTAAATCATTTGAGTTAACCACTTAGCAATGTTCTGTGACATATTGTTCTGTTGAGAGGAGAATTCAAATCAAATATATTATCATTATTATTGACAGTAAATACAGTTTTTATAATAAAACATATAATTATTATTATTATTATTGACAGTAAATACAGTTTTTATAATAAAACATTATTATTATTATTATTATAGACAGTAAATACAGTTTTTATAATAAAACATTATTAATATTATTATTATTATTATAGACAGTAAATACAGTTTTTATAATAAAACATTATTAATATTATTATTATTATAGACAGTAAATACAGTTTTTATAATACATATAATTATTATTATTATTATTGACAGTACTTACAGTTTTTATAATACATATAATTATTATTATTATTATTATTATTATTATAGACAGTACTTACAGTTTTTATAATAAAACATATCATTATTATTATTATTATTATTATAGAGAGTACTTACAGTTTTTATAAAATATATTATTATTATTATTATTATTATTATAGAGAGTACTTACAGTTTTTATAAAATATATTATTATTATTATTATTATTATAGAGAGTACTTACAGTTTTTATAAAATATATTATTATTATTATTATTATTATTATTATAGACAGTACTTACAGTTTTATGCCAGTACTTGACAGTACTTACAGTTTTTATAAAATTTATTATTATTATTATTAATATTATTATTATTATAGAGAGTACTTACAGTTTTTATAAAATATATTATTATTATTATTATTATAGACAGTACTTACAGTTTTATAATAAAACATATAATAATAATTATTATTATTATTATAGACAGTACTTACAGTTTTTATAATAAAACATATCATTATTATTATTATTGACAGTACTTACAGTTTTGCAACTGATGGCTTCCATGCAGCGGCGACCAGCGCGAGTCTATGCCTGGCGACGGGTGTCCGTGGAGGGGTGGACTGGATGAGGAAACTAGCCTTCCGCTACAGAAGAGTCAAAGAGATGTATAGCACGTACAAAAACAATGTGGGGGGTAAGCCAATCGAAGAAGAGTTTACTGGAGAGGGGCCAATCAGAGAGCTCTTTTTAGGCAGGGGGGGGGGAAGAAATATATATATTTTTAGTAACTGTCAACGGATATGTATATTGTGTACATTTTAATCCACTAAGAAACATTTAGTATTGTCCTGTACTTTAGTAAAAAGGCAATGTTCCTGTGTTCATGAAGACCGCATTCACTGTAAAAAAAAAATTGCGTATGTCGGCTCAATTGGAAAACTTTGAAATGGCGCACAAAGTGTGGTCAGAGTAAATCCTGCCCCCTAATGTGGTTTATTGTTGTTATTTGTTGTTTATATTGTTGTTGTTAATTGTTGACAGGCCTGTTGGGCCCTGCTAAGAGGGATGCGTGGTTACAGCTAAGAGCTGAAGTGGAGGCTTTAACAGACTCCTGGCTCACCAACGCACTCAAGTCCCTGTCCATCATCAGCTCCAGGTGCCCCCACACACACACACACACACACACACAAAATGGCTGCCGACAAAACTGAGTCGGTCTCTGACACGAACATGACAAATAAAACAGAGATCAGAGTTATTTTTATGTAATGGAACAGTTGATACTGATACTAGTTACCTGTCTCTCTCTCTCTCTCTCTCTCTCTCTCTCTCTCTCTGCCTCTCTCCACTTGTCTTTTCTCCCCCTCCCTCTCTCTCCCTCTCCCTTTCTCTCTGTTTCTCTCCCTCTCTCCCACTCCATCTCTTCCTCATTCCCTCTCTTTCTCTCTCCCTCCATCTCTCCCCCTTCCTTCCTTCCTTCCTTCCTTCCTTCCTTCCTTCCTTCCTTCCTTCCTTCCTTCCTTCCTTCCTTCCTTCCTTCCTTCCTTCCTTCCTTCCTTCCTTCCTTCCTTCCTTCCTTCCTTCCTTCCCCACTCTCTCTCTCTTCCTCCCTCCCTCTCTCTCTCTCTCTCTCTCTCTCCCTCTCTCTCTCTGTCTCCAGGAGTAACTGTGTAAATGTGTTGGTAACAACAACCCAGCTGATACCAGCAGTGGCTAAAGTTCTGTTGTATAGTTTAGGATCTGTCTTCCCTATTGAGAACATATACAGTGCAACCAAAATAGGTAAGAACCACACACGCACGCGCACACACGCACGTACAGACCCATCTACACGCACACGCACACACACGCACACGCACACAGACCCATCTACACGCACACGCACATCTACACACACGCACACACACACGCACACACACGTACAGACCCATCTACACACACGCGCACACGCACGCACGTACAGACCCATCTACACACACACGCACATCTACACACACGCACACACGCACGCACACACACACACGTACAGACCCATCTACACGCACACGCACATCTACACACACGCACACACACACGCGCACACACACACACGTACAGACCCATCTACACGCACACGCACATCTACACACACGCACACACGCACGCACACACACGTACAGACCCATCTACACGCACACGCACATCTACACACACGCACACACGCACGCACACACACGTACAGACCCATCTACACACGCGCACACACACACACACGTACAGACCCATCTACACGCACACGCACATCTACACACACGCACACACACACGCGCACACACACACGTACAGACCCATCTACACGCACACGCACATCTACACACACGCACACACGCACGCACACACACGTACAGACCCATCTACACGCACACGCACACACACACACACACACACACACAATTGGAATTTAAGTTTACTTCCTGAACGGGAAATGGAATTAACCCCAAGCGGAACTCCACCCAAATTGACCAGGGATCTGACCTCTGTATGAGGCTATATGAAACCCTATGAGCTCTGGTCTAAAGTAGTGCACTGCATAGGGAATAGGGTGCCATTTGGGAGACAATCATGGGCCTGGGAGGGGAGGGTTGTTATGATGACAGTGTTGATGTTTCTGTGTTTATCTGAAGCATCTCCGTGGAGACCAGGTGTGTGTCAGGAACTATCAAGGCCAATCCATTTCTTTCTCTTGTGTTTTAAAAAAAAATGGAAAATAGGACAACCAAGGAATGTGTGTTTACAGATGGTTACATCAGTGTGTGTGTGTGGTGTGTGTGTGTGTGTGTGTGTGTGTGTTTGTTCTCTCTCCCCGTCTCCTCTCATTCCACTCCTTCATCGTTGATCTACAGAAATGTCTCATCCTCTCTCTTTTGTTAGAAAAACATCTGTGTTTAAGCTTTTCTCAAGTCCCAAGTGGCACCCTATTCCCTTTATAGTGCACTACTGTTGACCAGAGGGCCCGTAAAGCACACCCTTAGGGCTCTGATCAAAAGCTAGTGCACTATAAAGGAAATAGGGTGCCACTAGGTACACATCCTTTGTTGTTGTCTCCAGGCAAAGAGAGCTGTTTTGAGAGAATAGTCTCCCGCTTCGGCACTAACATTACCTATGTTGTCGTTGGCGACGGGCGAGACGAGGAGCATGCGGCCAGCCAGGTAACCTCACCCTGACCCCTTCTCTCTCTCTCCTGACCTCTAACCCTTGACCCCCCCCCCCCCCCCCTTTGTTTATGTTGCAGGCAAAGAGGGTTGCTTTGAGCGCATAATGCAGAGGTATGGCAGGAAGGTAGTATATGTTGTAGTAGGAGATGGTGTGGAGGAGGAGCAGGCAGCCATAAAGGTAAACATGAGAAGCTGACCTTTTGAAAAACCCGCCGTGACCCTGTAGAGTGTGTTGTGGTGTGAGGGATTCGGAGTGGTGGACAAGCCTGCTTTTTCTGCAGTAGTGTTCTTTTGTTATTGTTGTAACTTTAGTTTTTTTTTTTTTTTTGGTTTGGGGTTTTGGTGAGCTCTGGGGTGAAGTTTCCCCTAGATACAGATCTAAAATAAGCTTCCCCTTTTTCCCCAATTCTAACCTTACCCATTAGTGGGGGAAATTTAAAAATGTACCTAAGATCAGGGTCAAGGGGCAACTTCCCCCTACTCCTATGGTGTTTGTGTGAGCTCTGGTTTGGGATTTTCCTCTCATTGCTGTTCTTCTATTTGGGTTTGTTTCTTTGTTATTTCCATGAAACAAATGTAGAGTCCGGTTCTTGAGACCATACCTAAACCAGGCAAGCTCCATCGTGCTCCATCGTGCGCTCCCCCCCCCCCCCCCCCCCCCCCCCCCCCCCCCCCCCCACACACCTAACGCGATCACGACACACAGGTTAAAATATCAAAGCAAACTCTGAATCAATTACATTAATTTGGGGACAGGTCGCAAAGCATTAAACATTTATGGAAATTTAGCTGTTGTTAACGAATTTGTCCTGGGATATATACGTTGAGTTGTTATTTTACCTGAAATGCACAAGGTCCTCTACTCCGACAATTAATCCACACATAAAACGGTCAACCAAATAGTTTCTAGTCATCTCTCCTCCTTCCAGACTTTTTCATCTTTTGGACTTTATATGGCGATTGGCATCAAACTTTCATAGTCACCACGACGACCGACCGAACTCAGTTCATCTTTCAATCACCCACGTTGGTATAACCAATAAGGAGATGGCATGTGGGTATCTGCTTCTATAAACCAATGAGGAGATGGCATGTGGGTATCTGCTTCTATAAACCAATGAGGAGATGGGAGAGGCAGGACTTGCACCGTGTTCAGCATCATAAATAGAACTGACTTCTATTTTAGCGCTTGGCAACGCAGACGCTCGTTGGCCAGCGCGAGCAGTGTGGGTGCAATAATAGAATAACGTGTATTGTTTACATTTATTTAGCATCTTAGACCGATTTATGAAATGAAAGGAGACTGGTTCCTTAGACCAAATGATTGGGATTACAGGCCAGTGGTTCTACAGGCTAGTGGTTCTACAGGGCAGTGGTTCTGTAGGTCAGTGGTTCTACAGGCCAGTGGTTCTACAGGGCAGTGGTTCTGTAGGTCAGGGGTTCTACAGGCCAGTGGTTCTACAGGCCAGTGGTTCTACAGGTCAGTGGTTCTACAGGCCAGTGGTTCTGTAGGTCAGGGGTTCTACAGGCCAGTGGTTCTACAAGTCAGTGGTTCTACAGGCCAGTGGTTCAGTAGGTCAGGGGTTCTACAGGCCAGTGGTTCTATAGGTCAGGGGTTCTACAGGCCAGTGGTTCTACAGGGCAGTGGTTCTACAGGGCAGTGGTTCTACAGGTCAGTGGTTCTACAGGTCAGTGGTTCTACAGGTCAGTGGTTCTATAGGGCAGCGGTTCTACAGGTCAGCGGTTCTGTAGGTCAGTGGTTCTGTAGGTCAGCGGTTCTACAGGTCAGTGGTTCTGTAGGTCAGCGGTTCTACAGGTCAGTGGTTCTACAGGGCAGTGGTTCTACGGGTCAGTGGTTCTATGGGTCAGTGGTTCTACAGGTCAGCAGTTCTACAGGTCAGTGGTTCTACAGGTCAGTGGTTCTACAGGTTCTACAGGTCAGTGGTTCTACGGGTCAGTGGTTCTATGGGTCAGTGGTTCTACAGGTCAGCAGTTCTACGGGTCAGTGGTTCTATGGGTCAGTGGTTCTACAGGTCAGCAGTTCTACAGGTCAGTGGTTCTACGGGTCAGCGGTTCTACAGGTTCTACAGGTCAGTGGTTCTACAGGTTCTACAGGTCAGTGGTTCTACAGGCCAGTGGTTCTACAGGCCAGTGGTTCTACAGGCCAGTGGTTCTACGGGTCAGTGGTTCTGTAGGTCAGTGGTTCTACAGGCCAGTGGTTCTACGGGTCAGTGGTTCTACGGGTCAGCGGTTCTATAAGGGATGCTGCATGCGTTTTAACTGCAGTGCTTTGGCAAACCCATAGAGGGATATGTAGGCTAGCGTACCGTAGCTTGCATGACGACTTGGGGTTGCGTGTGTTGTGCTGGTGGTGTGTTGGCCCCTCCACAGGTATCTAATCAATGTGTCTCTCTCTCTCTCTCTCCCTCTATCCCTCACTCCCTCCTTCCTGCAGCACAACATGCCATTCTGGAGGATATCCAGTCACTCTGACCTGCTGGCGTTACACCAAGCACTGGAGTTTGAATACCTGTAACTGTTACCGTAGCAACAGACTGTCACTGTAACTGTTACCGTAGTAACGGACTGTTACTGTAACCGTTATCGTAGCAACAGACTATTACTGCAACTGTTACTAGAGCGCGGACTGTTACTGTAACTGTTACCGAAGCGACAGACTGTTACTGTAACTGTTACTATAGCAACAGACTGTATTTGTAGCAACGGACTGTTTCTGTAACTGTTCTGTAACTATAGCAACAGACGGAACACACCAGTACTACTACTACCACCACCACCACCTGTAATGGTTACCATGGCGACGGGAGACAGACCGTAGTCCCCTCTCCCTGGACTTCTTGTTTTTGTATATCTATTTAAGAAAACAACCACAGTACACTGCAACTTTTGGGTTTTGTCTTCATTTCTTTGTGTGTCTTTAAAAAAAAAAAAAATACATCTGGATTTGAGTACTCTAAACTTTCTTAAGACAACTAGGACTGAGAGAGGAGAGGGAGAGGGAGAGAGGGAGAGGGAGAGGGGAGGGGGAGGGGGAGGGGGAGGGGGAGAGGAGAGGAGAGGAGAGGAGAGGAGAGGGAGAGGGAGGGGGAGGGGGAGGGGGAGAGGAGAGGAGAGGAGAGGGAGAGGGAGAGGGAGAGGGAGAGGGAGAGGGAGGAGAGGGAGAGGGAGAGGGAGAGGGAGAGGGAGAGGGAGAGGGAGGAGAGGGAGAGGGAGAGGGAGAGGGAGAGGGAGAGGGAGAGGGAGAGGGAGAGGGAGGGGGAGGGGGAGGGGGAGAGGAGAGGAGAGGAGAGGAGAGGGAGAGGGAGAGGGAGAGGGAGAGGGAGAGGGAGGAGAGGGAGAGGGAGAGGGAGAGGGAGAGGGAGGAGAGGAGACGGGAGCACAGGACCTGACCTGGAACACTTATCACTCCTGCTGGACGAGCCCCAACCCATGAAATAACATCCAAGACTGCATCCCAAGTGGCACCCTATTCCCTATGTAGTGCACTACTGTTGACCAGGGCCCATGGGGCACCTGTTAGGGTTTTAGTCAACAGTAATACACTAATGCTTCAGCTGTAACCTGCTACCTACAGATCTGCACTCTCAATATGAAAATGCTCTAGTCTGACTGAACCGCTCACTCACTCATGTAAATTATTTCACAGCAAGTAGTTTTAAAATGGCAAAAGTGGATATTGTGGTTTTTGGTTCTCTTAGTTTTTTTTGTAAGGTTTAATATTTTGGGGACGGTACAAGGAGAATGTGCATCATGATGTGTCGTGTCTTATAAACATGTTTGTGTGTTTACTTTGTCACTTTTTGTTCATTTGGAAAATGTCTAAATGAGTAGATAAAAAATAACTACATGAAAAGTCAAAGACCTCATGTGATGATTTGATGACGAAAATACAGTTTCAACACATACAGTCTGTTTTCCTACAGATGAATGTAGTTTCAACACATACAGTAGTACAGATAAAACCAAAATACACACTATCAAATAAACCAATCCGTTAAAGCGATCGTTAACCATGTTTCAGACCATTCTAAAGTAGCACTTAGTGGGAGTGACCATAGAGTTCTATTGGGAGTGACCTAACTGGGTAAAGTATTTGTAATCATTTCATTTCAGCGAATCAAATGACTGCGAGGCGTGGCTTCAAAACAGGAGGCAAAAACATTCCCCTGGACTCAAAATCCCCGTTGCGTACTTCATTTCACCTGTCACATTATTATGAAGTTTACGGTAGTCCCCAGTCACCTGTCACATTATTATGAAGTTTACGGTAGTCCCCAGTCACCTGTCACATTATTATGAAGTTTACGGTAGTCCCCAGTCACATTATTATGAAGTTTACGGTAGTCCCCAGTCACATTATTATGAAGTTTACGGTAGTCCCCAGTCACATTATTATGAAGTTTACGGTAGTCCCCAGTCACATTATTATGAAGTTTACGGTAGTCCCCAGTCACCTGTCACATTATTATGAAGTTTACGGTAGTCCCCAGTCACATTATTATGAAGTTTACGGTAGTCCCCAGTCACCTGTCACATTATTATGAAGTTTACGGTAGTCCCCAGTCACATTATTATGAAGTTTACGGTAGTCCCCAGTCACATTATTATGAAGTTTACGGTAGTCCCCAGTCACCTGTCAGATTATTATGAAGTTTACGGTAGTCACCTGTTGATGCGTGGTGATGTCACCAGTAATGGTTGACGCTTGGTGATGTCACCAGTAATGGTTGACGCTTGGTGATGTCACCAGTAATGGTTGACGCTTGGTGATGTCACCAGTAATGGTTGACGCTTGGGGATTCTCTGCTGTTACCAGGCAAACACTTAAAAAGTTATACTTTTTAGATAAAACTATACTAAAATGTATTCAGGTCACCAAATAATTGATTAAAACACACTGTTTTGCAATGGCCTACAGTAGCCTCAACAGCACCTTATAGGGTAGCACCATGGTGCAGCCAGAGGATAGCTAGCGTCCGTCCTCCTCTGGGTACATTGACTTCAATACAAAACATACGTGGGAACTCCTTCAAGACTGTTGGAAAAGCATTCCAGGTGAAGCTGGTTGAGAGAATGCCAAGAGTGTGCAAAGCTGTCATCAAGGCAAAAGGGTGGCTATTTCGAAGAATCTCAAATATAACATATATTGATTTGTTTAACACTTTTTTTGGTTACTACATGATTCCATATGTGTTATTTCATAGTGTTGATGTCTTCACAATTATTCTACAACGTAGAAAATAGTAAAAAAAAAATAAAGAAAAACCCTTGAATGAGTAGGTGTGTCCAAACGTTTGACTGGTACTGTACGGGTCATGACAGTGTTCTGTGTCAGCTGCCATGACCTATTATGACATGGTTATGACCGTGTCATAGCGTGTTATGACGCTCGGTGTCAATTAAAGTGTTACCCACTATTTTGTTTAGCTCTACATTTTTTTTCAGGTAACCATTAATGTATAATCACTTACAGCAAAGGGTTTCCCTGTTTAGGTTTTAATGCTCGTTTTTTTGGCCTTTTCCCCTTCGGTATTATGTAGCTCAGTGTAGCCTGTAGCAGTATAGCCTGTAGCAGTATAGCCTGTAGCAGTATAGGCTGTAGCAGTATAGCCTGTAGCAGTGTAGCCTGTAGCAGTATAGCCTGTAGCAGTATAGCCTGTAGCAGTATAGGCTGTAGCAGTATAGCCTGTAGCAGTATAGGCTGTAGCAGTATAGCCTGTAGCAGTATAGCCTGTAGCAGTATAGGCTGTAGCAGTATAGCCTGTAGCAGTGTAGCCTGTAGCAGTATAGCCTGTAGCAGTATAGGCTGTAGCAGTATAGCCTGTAGCAGTATAGCCTGTAGCAGTATAGGCTGTAGCAGTGTAGCCTGTAGCAGTATAGGCTGTAGCAGTATAGCCTGTAGCAGTATAGCCTGTAGCAGTATAGCCTGTAGCAGTGTAGCCTGTAGCAGTATAGCCTGTAGCAGTATAGGCTGTAGCAGTATAGGCTGTAGCAGTATAGGCTGTAGCAGTATAGCCTATAGCAGTATAGCCTGTAGCAGTATAGGCTGTAGCAGTATAGCCTGTAGCAGTATAGCCTGTAGCAGTATAGGCTGTAGCAGTATAGCCTGTAGCAGTATAGGCTGTAGCAGTATAGCCTGTAGCAGTATAGGCTGTAGCAGTATAGCCTGTAGCAGTATAGCCTGTAGCAGTATAGGCTGTAGCAGTATAGCCTGTAGCAGTGTAGCCTGTAGCAGTATAGCCTGTAGCAGTATAGCCTGTAGCAGTATAGGCTGTAGCAGTATAGCCTGTAGCAGTATAGGCTGTAGCAGTATAGCCTGTAGCAGTGTAGCCTGTAGCAGTATAGGCTGTAGCAGTATAGCCTGTAGCAGTATAGCCTGTAGCAGTATAGCCTGTAGCAGTGTAGCCTGTAGCAGTATAGCCTGTAGCAGTATAGGCTGTAGCAGTATAGGCTGTAGCAGTATAGCCTATAGCAGTATAGCCTGTAGCAGTATAGCCTGTAGCAGTATAGGCTGTAGCAGTATAGCCTGTAGCAGTATAGGCTGTAGCAGTATAGCCTGTAGCAGTATAGGCTGTAGCAGTATAGCCTGTAGCAGTATAGGCTGTAGCAGTATAGCCTGTAGCAGTATAGGCTGTAGCAGTATAGGCTGTAGCAGTATAGCCTGTAGCAGTATAGGCTGTAGCAGTATAGGCTGTAGCAGTATAGCCTGTAGCAGTATAGCCTGTAGCAGTATAGGCTGTAGCAGTGTAGCCTGTAGCAGTATAGCCTGTAGCAGTATAGCCTGTAGCAGTATAGGCTGTAGCAGTATAGCCTGTAGCAGTATAGCCTGTAGCAGTATAGCCTGTAGCAGTATAACCTGTAGCAGTATAGGCTGTAGCAGTTTAGCCTGTAGCAGTATATCCTGTAGCAGTATAGGCTGTAGCAGTATAGGCTGTAGCAGTATACCCTGTAGCAGTATAGGCTGTAGCAGTATAGCCTGTAGCAGTATAGCCTGTAGCAGTATAGGCTGTAGCAGTATAGCCTGTAGCAGTATAGGCTGTAGCAGTATAGCCTGTAGCAGTATAGCCTGTAGCAGTATAGGCTGTAGCAGTATAGCCTGTAGCAGTATAGCCTGTAGCAGTATAGGCTGTAGCAGTATAGGCTGTAGCAGACTAACACCTCATCGCCATGGACATTTATAAAAATGTACGTCGGTACATGTCATACCAACTAAATCCACTAGAGGGGATACAAGTTAAGGGAATGATTATTGACCTTCATAAATCAAATCCAATTTTATTTGTCACATCCCCCCGAATACAACAGGTGTAGACCTTACCGTGAAATGCTTACTTTACAAGCCCTTAACCAACAAAATAGAGTTAATAAAAGATTTACTAAATAAACTAAAGTTAAAAAAATGAAATAAAAAGTAACACAATAAAATAACAATAATGAGGTATTATATACAGGGGGTACCGGTACTGAGTCAATGTGCGGGGGTACAGGTCCGTCGAGGTAATCTGTACATGTAGGTAGGGGTAAAGTGACTATGCATAGATAATAAACAGAGAGTAGCAATGTCAATGTAAATAGTCCGGGTGGCCATTTGATTAATTGTTCAGCAGTCTTATGGTTTGGGGGTACAAGCTGTTAAGGAGCCTTTTGGACCTAGACTTGGCACTCTGGTACCGCTTGCGGTGCGGTAGAAGAGAGAACAGTTTATGACTGGGGTGACTGGAGTCTTTTTTTTTTTTTAAATGTTGGGCCTTCCTCTGACATCGCCTGTCGGTCCTGGATGGCCTGTTATCTTAGCAATAAGAAGACGCTGACGTGTGAAATTTATTTTGATTCAGAATGGACCATTATCATGCACCTGGCTCGAAACAGGAGCAACGGGGACAAAAATACAGGTAAATATGCAGGTAAATAGTGAATGGAGGAGGCTTTTCCCGTGGTTCATTTTCATGCCAGTCAGGTAGGCTATACTCCTGTTGTAAAGATAAACAATGTGCTTTATATTAGGAAAGTTGGGAAATACATACAGTAGGCCTAGCCTATAGAAAGCTGAACCTCCTCTTTTTAATAGAGGCCATCACTCTATTTACTCCCGCAATTGCATAGCCTATAGAAATGTTGTGCAACATGAGCTCATGGGCTCTCATGAAGTGTTTGATTCGATTTTCCATTACATTTGTATTGATGTCAGAGTGATTTAGAGGGACAATAGAGTGCTGAGTACCAGGCAGTTAGCTAGTTTGGTAGGATACTAATGACCATCAGCAGCATCAGAGCTTAGAGAAGCCTAATTACCGTGACTAAACGGTCACAGTCCTTGTTAGTACAGCCTCTGATTCAATGACAGTGTGTACAGTGGCTTGCGAAAGTATTCACCCCCTTTCCTATTGTGTTGCCTTACAACCTGGAATTAAAATAGATTTTTTTACACAACATGCCTACCACTTTGAAGATGCAAAATATTATTTATTGTGAAACAAACAAGAAATAAGACAAAAAAAACTGAAAACTTAAGCGAGCATAACTATTCCCCCCCCCAAAGTCAATACTTTGTAGAGCCACCTTTTGCAGCAACTACAGCTGTAGGTCTCTTGGGGTATGTGTCTTATTAGCTTGTCACATCTAGCCACTGGGATTGTTGCCCGTTCTTCAAGGCAAAACTGCTCCAACTCCTTCAAGTTTTATGGATTCCGCTGGTGTACAGCAATCTTTAAGTCATACCACAGATTCTAAATTGGATCGAGGTCTGGGCTTTGACTAGGCCATTCCAATACATTTAAATGTTTCCCCTTAAACCACTCGAGTGTTGCTTTATCAGTATGCTTAGGGTCATTGTCCTGCTGGAAGGTGAACCTCCGTCCCAGTCTCAAATCTCTGGAAAACTGAAACAGGTTTCCCTCAAGAATTTCCCTGTATTTAGCGCCATCCATCATTCCTTCAATTCTGACCAGTTTTCCAGTCCCTGACGATGAAAAACCTCTCCACAGCATGATGCTGCCACCACCATGCTTCACTGTGAAGATGGTGTTCTCGGGGTGATGAGAGGTGTTGGATTTGCGCCAGACATAGCGTTTTCCTCGATGGACAAAAATCTCAATTTTAGTCTCATCTGACCAGAGTACCTTCTATATGTTTGGGGAGTCTCCCACATGCCTTTTATTTTTCCGAATTTTTCAAAACAAGTTTTTTTGTTGTTGACTATTTTGTGTATGTCCATTACATGAAATCCAAATAAAAATCCATTTGAATTACAGGTTGTAATGCAACAAAATAGGAACAACTCTAAGGGGGATGAATACTTTTGTAAGGCACTGTACTAGGGGTTAATACAGCCTCTGGTTCAGAGAGAGACCAGGGGTCTTATTGTATAGTCCTCTGGTTCAGAGAGAGACCAGGGGTCTTATTGTTTAGTCCTCTGGTTCAGGGAGAGACCAGGGCTGGGTCTTATTGTTTAGTCCTCTGGTTCAGAGAGAGACCAGGGGTCTTATTGTATAGTCCTCTGGTTCAGAGAGAGACCAGGGCTGGGTGTTATTGTTTAGTCCTCTGGTTCAGAGAGAGACCAGGGTCTTATTGTATAGTCCTCTGGTTCAGAGAGATACCAGGGGTCTTATTGTATAGTCCTCTGGTTCAGAGAGAGACCAGGGGTCTTATTGTTTAGTCCTCTGGTTCAGAGAGAGACCAGGGGTCTTATTGTATAGTCCTCTGGTTCAGAGAGAGACCACGGCTGGGTCTTATTGTTTAGTCCTCTGGTTCAGAGAGAGACCAGGGGTCTTATTGTTTAGTCCTCTGGTTCAGAGAGAGACCAGGGCTGGGTCTTATTGTTTAGTCCTCTGGTTCAGAGAGAGACCAGGGGTCTTATTGTTTAGTCCTCTGGTTCAGAGAGAGACCAGGGGTCTTATTGTTTAGTCCTCTGGTTCAGGGAGAGACCAGGGGTCTTATTGTTTAGTCCTCTGGTTCAGGGAGAGACCAGGGCTGGGTCTTATTGTATAGTCCTCTGGTTCAGAGAGAGACCAGGGTCTTATTGTATAGTCCTCTGGTTCAGAGAGAGACCAGGGGTCTTATTGTATAGTCCTCTGGTTCAGAGAGAGACCAGGGGTCTTATTGTATAGTCCTCTGGTTCAGAGAGAGACCAGGGGTCTTATTGTTTAGTCCTCTGGTTCAGAGAGAGACCAGGGGTCTTATTGTTTAGTCCTCTGGTTCAGAGAGAGACCAGGGGTCTTATTGTTTAGTCCTCTGGTTCAGAGAGAGACCAGGGGTCTTATTGTTTAGTCCTCTGGTTCAGAGAGAGACCAGGGGTCTTATTGTATAGTCCTCTGGTTCAGAGAGAGACCAGGGCTGGGTCTTATTGTTTAGTCCTCTGGTTCAGAGAGAGACCAGGGGTCTTATTGTTTAGTCCTCTGGTTCAGAGAGAGACCAGGGGTCTTATTGTATAGTCCTCTGGTTCAGAGAGAGACCAGGGCTGGGTCTTATTGTTTAGTCCTCTGGTTCAGAGAGAGACCAGGGGTCTTATTGTTTAGTCCTCTGGTTCAGGGAGAGACCAGGGGTCTTATTGTTTAGTCCTCTGGTTCAGAGAGAGACCAGGGCTGGGTCTTATTGTATAGTCCTCTGGTTCAGAGAGAGACCAGGGGTCTTATTGTTTAGTCCTCTGGTTCAGAGAGAGACCAGGGGTCTCATTGTTTAGTCCTCTGGTTCAGGGAGAGACCAGGGGTCTTATTGTATAGTCCTCTGGTTCAGAGAGAGACCAGGGCTGGGTCTTATTGTATAGTCCTCTGGTTCAGAGAGAGACCAGGGGTCTTATTGTTTAGTCCTCTGGTTCAGAGAGAGACCAGGGGTCTTATTGTTTAGTCCTCTGGTTCAGAGAGAGACCAGGGGTCTTATTGTTTGGTCCTCTGGTTCAGAGAGAGACCAGGGGTCTTATTGTATAGTCCTCTGGTTCAGAGAGAGACCAGGGGTCTTATTGTTTAGTCCTCTGGTTCAGGGAGAGACCAGGGCTGGGTCTCATTGTATAGTCCTCTGGTTCAGGGAGAGACCAGGGCTGGGTCTCATTGTATAGTCCTCTGGTTCAGAGAGAGACCAGGGGTCTTATTGTATAGTCCTCAATGTGAATGGATGTTATGTTTCTTGTTTTTCTTCAGTTTTCTTCCCCACCTCCCTGTCCCCCTTTGCAGAGTTTTTCCAAAGGTTTTGAATAGCCTTAATCTTAACTATGGCATTGCCAAATAGGCCAGTCAGGGCAGCAACTACATTTGTCAGTTGGAACACGGCCGGTTTGAACCACCGAGTCCACTGTAGTAGGGGGTATATTCCCATTTACACTATATCCACCTTTTATAAGTTCTGTGTCTCCAGGAAATACATCTCTGAATGACGGATCATTCTAGACTCAAAGGGGAGGATTCTCGCAGATATTCCATTCCAAGTTTCATGCTAAATGCTGCGGCTTTTCTATTTAGATTCATGGAGATGTTCCGTTTTGGTAGAATCAAAAGGTGATATCGGACAAAAATGTCAGTTTTGTTATTGTGCAGGGCAAACTATATAACATCCCAGTTGTGTTAGCCAGTATTTATGCTCCTAATTGGAACAATGACCAATTTATTTTCCTGAGAGTTTCTCGCTCCTCCCAGATCTGAACACTCACTAATTCATACTAGTGTAGCGGTCGTCGTATGAAAGGGACCAAGGTGCAGCGGGAAAATGTATACTCCTCTTCTTTAATTGTGAAAAGAAGGAAAAACAAACGCGACACAACCAACGACACAACGAACGACACAACCAGTCCTATCAGGTGCACAGACACTAACCAGTCCTATCAGGTGCACAGACACTAACCAGTCCTATCAGGTGCACAGACACTAACCAGTCCTATCAGGTGCACAGACACTAAACAGTCCTATCAGGTGCACAGACACTAAACAGTCCTATCAGGTGCACAGACACTAACCAGTCCTATCAGGTGCACAGACACTAACCAGTCCTATCAGGTGCACAGACACTAACCAGTCCTATCAGGTGCACAGACACTAACCAGTCCCTATCAGGTGCACAGACACTAACCAGTCCTATCAGGTGCACAGACACTAAACAGGAGACAACTACCCACAATTCCCATAATCAAAACACCCCTATACATAGGACCTTCAATCAGAGGCAACGAGGAACAGCTGCCTCCAATTGAAGGCCAAATCAATAAACTAAACATTGAATTAGAAAGACTAGAACATAGAAATATACTAACATAGAACATAAACCAAAACCCCGGGAACACTCTAATCAAACACCCCTCTACATAAACACATAGCCCAACAAACCCCGAAACACTCTAAACAAATACCCCCTGCCACGTCCTGACCAATCTAATATAACAAATAACCCCTTATACTGGTCAGGACGTGACAACTAGCAAGGATGTTAACTGTCCTGCACCCCACATTAGACCGCTCTAAAACTCAATCAGGGTCCCCTCTCTAAATCAACACGGGTTAATAATTATTTTAACCAGGCATATGGTGTAACAGACCCCTGGAGATTTAAAAATCCTACATCTAAACAATATTCTTTATTTTCCCCAGTCCATCAGGCCGTATTCCAGAATTCATCTTTTCCTCCTAGACAAGATGCTCCCGATTCTAAAGTCCACTTATTATGAGGTCATCTCAGAACACATCCCAGGGGTAATGGTGTTATTATGAGGTCATCTCAGAACACATCCCAGGGGTAATGGTGTTATTATGAGGTCATCTCAGACCACATCCCAGGGGTAATGGTGTTATTATGAGGTCATCTCAGAACACATCCCAGGGGTAATGGTGTTATTATGAGGTCATCTCAGAACACATCCCAGGGGTAATGGTGTTATTATGAGGTCATCTCAGACCACATCCCAGGGGTAATGGTGTTATTATGAGGTCATCTCAGAACACATCCCAGGGGTAATGGTGTTATTATGAGGTCATCTCAGAACACATCCCAGGGGTAATGGTGTTATTATGAGGTCATCTCAGAACACATCCCAGGGGTAATGGTGTTATTATGAGGTCATCTCAGAACACATCCCAGGGGTAATGGTGTTATTATGAGGTCATCTCAGAACACATCCCAGGGGTAATGGTGTTATTATGAGGTCATCTCAGAACACATCCCAGGGGTAATGGTGTTATTATGAGGTCATCTCAGACCACATCCCAGGGGTAATGGTGTTATTATGAGGTCATCTCAGAACACATCCCAGGGGTAATGGTGTTATTATGAGGTCATCTCAGAACACATCCCAGGGGTAATGGTGTTATTATGAGGTCATCTCAGACCACATCCCAGGGGTAATGGTGTTATTATGAGGTCATCTCAGAACACATCCCAGGGGTAATGGTGTTATTATGAGGTCATCTCAGAACACATCCCAGGGGTAATGGTGTTATTATGAGGTCATCTCAGAACACATCCCAGGGGTAATGGTGTTATTATGAGGTCATCTCAGAACACATCCCAGGGGTAATGGTGTTATTATGAGGTCATCTCAGAACACATCCCAGGGGTAATGGTGTTATTATGAGGTCATCTCAGAACACATCCCAGGGGTAATGGCGTTATCATGAGGTAATCTCAGACCACATCCCAGGGGTAATGGTGTTATCATGAGGTCATCTCAGAACACAGTCCAGGGGTAATGGTGTTATCATGAGGTCATCTCAGACCACATCCCAGGGGTAATGGTATCATCATGAGGTAATCTCAGACCACATCCCAGGGGTAATGGTATTGTGTTTTCCTGATAACGTTCTCCCACAACGCACTTGGCGACTCAATCCACGTCTCTTCTCAGATGAAGAATTTAACACTTTATATATCATCCCAAATAGATGATTTTTATCCTCGAGGTCAATCGGCTAACAGAGGCAAGTATGTGCACCCTATGGGAAGCGCTGAAAGCCTACTGTACGTGGCCCAGATCATATCATATAATGCCGCCTGAAGAAGAGGTCAGAGTGTCTTACAGAATTTACTAATCTTATAAAAACGACATTTATCAGAGGCACTCAACCGTGCCATCTGCAGACCTCTATGAGGAGAGAATCACATTACAGACTGAATTTGATACTCTTTCAAACCTGTTTAGCAGAGCACCTTCACTTAAAATCCTTAAAAATTCAGACCAAACCACAATGAATATGGAGAACGGGTCAGTAAACTTTATATGCCATCAACTGAGGCAATCGGCAGCGTCTGGCCCTCAGCAAGTGAGATCACCTCAGACAAAAAGTGTATTAATGATTAAATAAAAATGATATACGTGGACCTTTACTCATCAGAAGTAAAATGATAGCGCTCTAATCGCGCCATTTTGTTTTTTTTAAACGAGACACTCAAACAGGAGTCAATCCCTCCAACCATATCACAGACTGTAATATCAGTCCTCTTGCTTTGTTGTAACTATAAAGATACTTACTAAGGCTCTGGCTGTCTGATTAGCTGTGTTTATGCCACAAAAAAAAAAACATTCTTTACACAAACTCTTCCCCTATTCCAGAAGCCCTGATCTCTCTGGATGCCCACAAGGCTTTTTTTTTGTTGTTGTTGCCTGTATTGAATTGCTTCTTACAGCACTGAAAGATTTAGATTTGGACCGTACTTTTGTCTTGTGGATAAAGGCCCTGTATTCAGCTCTTCAAGCATCTGTTCGTACTAACAGCACCCTCTCTCACAGTATTTCTCCCTGCATAGAGGAAATTGGCAGGGCTGTCCGCTGAGGCCTCTCCTGTTTGATATAGCCATCGAACCCCTAGTCATCTCCCTGAGAGGCGGAGCGGGGATGACAGGTATAAGTCGAAGAGGGCAGGTCCACAAACTGTTTCTGTATGCTAATCCATCTTCAGATTCATTTCCTTTCAATGGTAATTCCCTACTGGGCTACCAATATTCACAAGATAACCTTTTTTCGGTCTTTTAGAGTGGGAAGAACCGGTGGGGGTCACTTATGGAAAAGCACTCATGTCAAATATCATCCCTGGTCTCCTTAGTCCATTGAGCAAACAATATCACTCAAACAACCCTACTGTGAAAAGTTAACTCAGGATATGGTCTCGGTTTAAGATCCAATTTGCATATAGACAAGTTCTCACCTATGCGTTTTATTTCCAAACCAGTCGTCACGACCCTCCCTCATAGACACAGCCTTTCAGCTATGGTTTCAGAAAGGACTGAAGAGTGTTAAAACCACAAGCATTATATTTATCTCCCTTAGAACAGCTAGTTTAGAGGTGCAAGGTATACCCCAGAGAACCGGTATTCTGCAATTAACAGGATACAGTCATCCTCTATTTGAATTAGACATGGGTTACTACAGTTTGAAGTATTTCATGGCCTACACTTTAGCAGTAGTAGACGAACGCCAGACTATAGACAGATCTATGTGGTTTGTTTATGTGTAACTCTGTTGTCGTCGTTTGTGTCGCACTGCTTTGCTTTATATTGGCCATTGCCGCAGTTGTAAATGAGAACTTGTTCTCAACTGGCCTACCTGGTTAAATAAAGATGAAATAAAAAAAAATAAAAAAAATATAGACCCTACCTGCTCTAGATGTCATCAGGCTCTGTATCACATGGACTGGTCATGCCCACACCAGTCTCATACACACAAAAGTATGTGGACACCCCTTCAAATTAGTGGATTTTGGCTATTTCAGCAACAGCCATTGCTGACAGGTGTATTAAATCGAGCACAGACCATGCATTTCTCTGGAGTGATGAATCACGCTTCACCATCTGGACTAATCTGGATTTGTCGGATGCCAGGAAAACGCTACCTGCCCCAATGCACAATGCCAACTGTAAAGTTTGGTGGAGGAGGAATAATGGTTCAGGCCTAGAAACCTTAGTTCCAGTGAAGGGAAATCTTAACGCTACAGCGTACAATGACATTCTAGAGAGGGTTCTGCGTTTCCAACTTCGTGGCAACAGTTCGGGGAAGGCTAGCATGACAATACCATATGGCGTGGCATGATTCATCACTCCCAAAAACACGTTTTACACTACTCCAGAGTCCAATGGAGTATAAATAGTGTAATGTCAGCCAGCCTGTTCATTATCAGCAGACCTAGGGATGGTTTCCTGGACACAAATTAAGCCTAGTCCTGGACCAAAAAGCTATTTTAAAATGGAGATTATCCAATGAACATGCTTTAGTCCAAGACTAGTCTTAATGTGTGTCCAGGAAACGACCCCGTTGTGTCGTTAATGAGCAGGCTGTCTGCTAGCTAATCTCTATAACCGATTGGTGACAAAACTCACCTGGAATTACAGAACTGTCATCACTCCCGCCAAAACAAGCATATATTTTGGGTTCTGATGGTATAAGAGACTGTTGAACTAAGCTCTGGGTATTCCTAAATTGTGTTCAAGAAGCAGAATGGGTCAATTATTAATTATTTAATGCAAAAATGTACTAATTGCAGGTCTGGGGGAGATTGAGAGCTTTGTATTTAAACACTAATATACGAGAACAATATTTCAAGAAATATTTCATTTTCAGGTTTATAGCAACCGACTACAACATCCACAATGCAATGGGTTGGATGGCTAGCTCAGTATCAGTCATAGCTACACACAATAATACCAAAAGACAATATCAGCATGTAAACATAGTGTAGTTTCAGGCGATTTTACAGCTTTCAATTGAGGAGTTTACAATCTCACCATGTTCAACCTGCAGATCGATGTGCCTGACAGTCTCATTCGCAACGGAAGATATACTTTTGAGACGGAAACGTTGCAAATGCTACGTTAATTAGCCGCGCGGTGCATTCTGGAACAAGGAGTCAATGATGGGTGGGGGGCTCATTGGCCGCCAGCTAAAAAAACACACCATTATTTGCACGAATTTCGTCAACAAGTAGTACAACATTACTCATATATTTTCCCGAGATAATTAACTCGCCAGCTGTAAGTATTGTATAGCTTTGTAATCGTGATGTGAACTTCCGGGGAAAACAAGACACCGATTGGACAAGGCATGACGATTAGCTTAGCAACGACGTGACGCTGCATAACAACGTACACGCGATTGGTCGACAGGCTGCTGGGTTGAGGCGTCATACATTCCCATCTCCTTCCTATAATATCTCTGGTAACGGAACCACGTTATGCACCCTGGACTAGAGACAAATCGGTAAAAACGTGCTGGACCTTCCGTTAAATTACACATTCGCACCCCAGTATCTCTACTTGCACATTCATCTTCTTTACATCTACCATTCCAGTGTTTTAATTGCTATATTGTAATTACTTCGCCACCATGGCCTATTTATTGCCATAACTTACCTCATTTCCACTCACTGTATATACTTTTTGTTTTCTTTCGTTCTACTGTATGTTTGTTTTACTCCATGTGTAACTCTGTTGTTGTATGTGTCAAACTGCTTTGCTTCATCTAGGCCAGGTCGCAATTGTAAATGAGAACTTGTTCTCAATGTGCTGGTTAAATAAAGGAAAAATAAATAAAAAAAGGTTAAATAAAACACAGCAAAAAAAATAAGATTAATGGCACATTCGAGTTAAGACAATGGATAGTATTGAAATCTGACATGTATGATGAGATGTCTTCGATCAGATACACATGAAAACGTTAAAATGACCCAGGGGGAAAATCGACAAGAACACTCAAGAGACGCACAAAAATAGATGAAAATGGGTGAACCTTTCCTTTAATAAAACTCCAGAGATGAAAATGGGTGAACCTTTCCTTTAATAAAACTCCAGAGATGAAAATGGGTGAACCTTTCCTTTAATAAAACTCCAGAGAGAGAAAAACTTATTTCCACAAGTTTTTATTGAAAAACGACACCTCATTTCTTGGCCTTGAAGTACTCTTCAATCACATCCTTGGCTTGAGACTCCTTGCCATAGTCCTGGGGGAGGGAGATTTATAAATGAAGTGTTATACAGGGGCTAGCTATAAGACAGTTCAGTCCTAAATGGCACTGTTCCCTATATAGGGAATAGGGTCCCATTTGGGACTAAGTACATACACTACATTCCAAAAGTATTCAGACCACTTGACACATTTTTGTATTGTTACAGCCTAATTGTAAAAATAGATTATTTTCCTCATCAATCTACATACAATACCTCATAATGACAAAGCAAAAAATAGATTGAGAAATGAGCAAATATATATTTAAAAAAATACCTTATTTACATAATTATTCAGACCCTTTGCTAGGATACTCGAAATTGAGCTCAGGGGCATCTTGTTTCCACTGATCATTCTTGATGTTTCTACAACTTGATTGGAGTCCACCTGTGGTAAATTCAATTGATTGGACATGATTTGGAAAGGCACACACCTGTCTATATAAAGGTCCCACAGTTGACAGTGTATATCAGAGCAAAAACCAAGCCATGAGGTCGAAGGAATTGTCTGTAGAGCTCCGAAACAGGATTGTGTCGAGGCACAGATCTGGGGAAGGGTACCCCAAAAGTTTCTGCAGCATTGAAGGTCCCCAAGAACACAGTGGCCTCCATCATTCTTAAATGAAAGAAGTTTGGAACCACCAAGACTCTTCCTAGAGCTGGCCGCCCGGCCAAACTGAGCAATCAGGGGAGAAGGGCCTTGGTCAGGGAGGTGACCAAGAACCCGATGGTCACTGACAGAGCTCTGGAGTTCCTCTGGAAATGGGAGAACCTTCCAGAAGGACAACTATCAGGCCTTTATGGTAGAGTGGCCAGACGGAAGCCACTCCTCAGTAAAAGGCAAATGACAGCCCTCTTGGAGTTTGCCAAAAGGCACCTAAAGACTCTCAGACCATGAGAAACAATATTCTCTGGTCTGATGAAACCAAGATTGAACTCTTTGGCCTGAATGGCAAGCATCACGTCTGGAGGAAACCTGGCACCATCCCTACGATGAAGCGTGGTGGTGGCAGCATCATGCTGTTAAGATGTTTTTCAGCGGCAGGGACTGGGAGACTAGTCAAGATCGAGGGAAAGATGAAAGGCGCAAAGTACAGAGATCCTTGATGAAAACCTGCTCCAGAGCCCTCAGGACCTCAAACTGGGGCGATGGTTCACCTTCCAACATGACAATGACCCTAAGCTTCGGGACAAGTCTCTGAATGTCCTTGAGTGGAACAGCCAGAGCCCGGACATGAACCCGATCGAACACCTCTGGAGAGACCTGAAAATAGCTGTGCAGCGATGCTCCCCATCCAACCTGACAGAGCTTGAGAGGATCTGCAGAGAAGAATGGGAGAAACTCCCCAAATACAGGTGTTTCAAGCTTGTAGCGTAATACCCAAGAAGACTCGAGGCTGTAATCGCTGCCAAAGGTGCTTCAACAAAGTACTGAGTAAAGGGTCTGAATACATTATGTAAATGTGATATTTTAATACATTTGCAAAGATTTCTAAAAATGTGCTTTTGCTTAGTCATTATGGGGTATTGTGTGTAGATTGATGGGGGGAAACAATTGAATCAATTTCAGAATAAGGCTGTATCGTAACAAAACGTGGATAAAGTCAAACACTGTTCGTTGTGGTCAGTATGGTGAAGTAACTCTAATAAAATTGTCAATGTAGCCATTTATTGGGACCTCAGACACCACAGTGAGGTGAAGGGGCTCGTACTCTGGCAGACACTCTGGCCAGATGTATAGAACAAGCAGCTGCATGACACTGACAGCACAGCAGCTGCACTCGACTGGCACCAACAGCACATTCAACCCTCATAACTCTACACCACGAGGAACATTCCCTCCATAAATACAGCTCTCCCAGGCGTTTCCAGAAGATTTACAGGCCAGTGTTTTTTTTTTTTTTTAAATATTTGTTGTATATACCTTGATTACAACACAGCTGCAGCCCACCACCTTACGGGGTTTGCCCTCACGGTCGATTTTACACAAACCGACCCACTCGCCAAGCTTCTTGTTGTCATCGACCTGGTGGACAGGGAAGAGGCAGAGGAAGAGAGAGAAAAGATGGAAGGATTCAATACAGGCGAAAAGCTGTGCTACATCCTAGTAGCAAGTCTTTAGTGGTTGTGTCCCAAACAGAAAACCTATATATAGTGCACTACTGTTTAACAGGGTACATAGAGCTCTGGTCAAAAGTAGTGCACTATAGAGAGGATAGGGAGCAGTATAAATAGACACCCTCCTCAGTATCGTCATGGCACCCTCGTTCAGCACCATAACATAGCAACACTTTACTTTTCATTGGTTCCCACAGGTCAAAACAGCCTACTTTCTCTCAACTTGTAAAGACGCACCGGTTCCTGCTTTCTCATTGGTGTAACCCCTACACGTCCCCTCCCACACACACACACACCATCTATCCCAGGATTTATACCTTGATGAGGTTAATCTGATGCTCGGCGCAGAGGGCTTCCACCAGTTTGACGTACATGGGCTCGTCACAGTTGGCAGCAAGAACGCAGAGGTGGGCCTGGCGCCTGGACACGGGAGAGGACGAGAGAACGAGGCGCAGTTAACATAAAGAATATAACTAGGTAACTACATTAAGTGTGCTACGGCTGGGAATTACCAGGGACCTCACGATATCTAGGGGCCGATACAATATGTATTGTGATTCTCACGATCCCATATGAATTACGATTTCGATGTTCTAAACATATTGCAGAGCGACAGGAGAGCCATGACAACATTTTGATCAGTCATGGAAATAAGTACTGAAAACAAAATTGTCTCCCTATTTAAAAAAAAAAGATAGAAACGAGCTATGAAAGAAAAAAACAAGTTTTGGTACGTTACGATATTGTGAAAACGATACAGCGCCGAAAATATCCAAAAAATATAACCGCATCTACCTCCCAAATGACACCCTATTCCCTAGTATATAGAACACTCCTTTCAAAAGTAGTGCACTAGCTAGGGAATAGGGTACCATTTGGGACAGATATAGTTCAGATTTTGGGGTAAAGGCGGCAACCAAATTATCAGCCATACTTTCACCACACTTTGCCTAGCTAATAGAACACAGCAGGGAAAAAATACAATCAATTTATCACCTGTCCCAAATGACACCCTATTCCCTACATAAATCTCTAGGCAAAAGTAGTGTACTGTGTGCCAGCCATTACACATGAAATGAAAGGGGTGCCATTTAGGACACATACAATGACCAGAAATGTAGACTCACTTGTCCAGCGCCTTGGCGGCCTCACGGATACCGCGGGCCAGACCGTCGTGGATGAGGGCGGTCTTGAGCACCTCAGGGAGAGCGGTGTTGACATCCATCACACCTCCGGCAGCGATGCTGAGGGGGGAGAGGACAAGGCAGGACAAGGACGACGAGGTGGGGGAAAGACGGGAGAGGATATGGGGAGACGCGGGGGAGAGGACATGGGGAGACGAGGGGGAGAGGACATGGGGAGACGAGGGGGAGAGGACATGGGGAGACGAGGGGGGGAGGACATGGGGAGACGAGGGGGAGACGAGGGGGGGAGGACATGGGGAGACGAGGGGGGGAGGACATGGGGAGACGCGGGGGGGAGGACATGGGGAGACGAGGGGGAGAGGACATGGGGAGACGAGGGGGAGAGGACATGGGGAGACGCGGGGGAGAGGACATGGGGAGACGCGGGGGAGAGGACATGGGGAGACGCGGGGGAGAGGACATGGGGAGACGAGGGGGAGAGGACATGGGGAGACGAGGGGGAGAGGACATGGGGAGACGCGGGGGAGAGGACATGGGGAGACGAGGGGGAGAGGACATGGGGAGACGAGGGGGGGAGGACATGGGGAGACGAGGGGGGGAGGACATGGGGAGACGAGGGGGAGAGGACATGGGGAGACGAGGGGGAGAGGAGGGGGAGACGAGGGGGAGAGGACATGGGGAGACGCGGGGGATGGGAGAGGAGGGGGTACAAGAGTTTAGTTGGCTACAACTGACCGGTAAAGCCGCTAGTCCGCCGGGTTAAATGTGCGCAATCTCCCGGTTTGTCAGATAGGGGATCTCACTCATAATTTAGAGTGAAGGGGTATCCGACTAAAGAAAATAAATCATCACACAAGCGCCGGGAACTATCCTAACTACTCCGTTAGCAATGCAGCTATATTCACATATAAAATAGTAACTTGGTTTCAGCCACCGGACTAAAACACATGTATTAGCTGGGGGACTCCAGGTACGGATATCCCAGTGTTGACAAGAGTTATAGAAGTGCAAGTAGAAGCATGGAAATTATATTTTTTGGAACACAACACTTGACACGCAATTAAACTTTGAAAAGTTCACACATTTGTTGGCTAGCTAGCCTTGGCTCTGAGCTAAACGCTTACCCTTCCTCGGCCATTGTAGATTATCGATGGATGTGGGGGGGGACCTAAAGTTCTGCAATATCGATCAAATATGAAAGAAAAGTTACTGTAATATTGATCAAATATGAAAGAAACGTTACTATTCATGATGATAAAATGATTGTGGTGAATTTTCAACAAACGATGTTTGATAAATCCGACAGATTATTTGTTGAGATGTTTAGAAACCCACCCAATCTCCTCTCTGACAGCGGGTAAAGAGAACGTCATGCAGTCGGCGACATTCATTTAAGGGCAGAAGAAGGACCCGAGAAGTAGGTAGTCATGATTCTGCCTGTCTAATAGAAACGACTCAGAAAACTGAAGTTTGTAGAATTTCCGTTGTGTAAAATCGTAATATACAATTCGTTGAACATATTTAAAATGACACTGTTCATACAAGATATTAAATGTTTATTTGGGTTATTTTAATATGTCGGTCGACTGGCGTCTTTTTAATTACATCTATTGCCGCTAAGTGGCGCCTAAACAAAAATGCATTGGAGTGGTTGGATTGCATACAGTTTATGGCTGTTGCTTTCTGTGATTGTAGGATGCATAACATGCATATTTTTGTATGCACATTTTCATATTTTCTTAAAAAATGCAAAACTGGGGTTAGTTTTTGTTGTTGCTGTACTTTGAAAGTGGAAGTCTATGGGCCATGCCAACTAATTCCATAAACTCTGCCATGGCATGCCACACTGTGAATGAGTGCTGTGTATGTTTGGTCGGACGTTCATGGAATATTCTCCTAACCCACAGAAAACTGGAAACATTAATGTTCTGTCAACATTCCCATGAAACGTGTCTAGAACAGTAATATTGTACATTATGAGAACATGGCAAGCACGTATGTTCTGTTTGACATTGAGGGAATGTTCTCCTAACTCTAACAACAAAACAGGTTTTTGCTAACAGTTTGAATGTTCCCCTCACTAACGGAAAACTGGACACTGAAACATTAGGGTAACATTAATGAGTAACATTACAAAAATGTTATCTCTCCCTAGAATTGTTAGCTGGGAAGTAAATCGGATTATATGGGGGTGTGAGTGATGAATTGAGTTGCTCTGCTGCATCTCTATGGTGACTAACTCATTTGTTTCGAGGAAGGTTTGGTTTGTGACTGCAACTGTAGTGTTTTCAGCCTCATCCTAATTGTAATGCACTTGTTGTAAGTCACTCCGCTCAAGGTAATGTACTGTCTGATAGGTAATGTACTGTCTGATAGGTAATGTACTGTCTGATAGATAATATACTGTCTGATAGGTAATGTACTGTCTGATAGGTAATGTACTGTCTGATAGATAATATACTGTCTGATAGGTAATGTACTGTCTGATAGATAATGTACTGTCTGATAGGTAATGTACTGTCTGATAGGTAATGTACTGTCTGATAGGTAATGTACTGTCTGATAGGTCATGTACTGTCTGATAGGTCATGTACTGTCTGATAGATAATATACTGTCTGATAGGTAATGTACTGTCTGATAGGTAATGTACTGTCTGATAGGTAATATACTGTCTGATAGGTAATGTACTGTCTGATAGGTAATGTACTGTCTGATAGGTAATGTACTGTCTGAACATCTCACAGCAGGAATAAATGTGTTTTTTTCCTCCCCATGCTATCCAATTGGTAGTTACAGTCTTGTCTCATCACTGCAACTTCTGTACTGACTCGGGACAGGCGAAAGTTGAGAGCCGTGCGTCCTCCGAAACACAAACCCAACCAAGCTGCACTGCTTCATGACACAATGCCCTGCTTAACCCGGAAGCCAGCCGCACCAATGTGTCGGAGGAAACACCGCACACCTGGCGACAGTGTCAGCGTGCACTGCGCCCGGCCCGCCACAGGAGTTGCTAGTGCGCGATGGGACAAGAACATCCCTGCCGGCCAAACCCTCCCCTAGCCTGGACGATGCTGGACCAATTGTGCGTCGCTCCCATGGGTCTCCCGGTCACGGCCGGCTGCGACAGAGCCTGGACTCAAACCAGGATCTCTAGTGGCACAGCTAGCAGTGTCTTAGACCACTGCACCACTCGGGAGGACTCTCAGAGCAGCCTTAAAAAGGGCCTTGCAATGTATAAACCCTGGAATGGTTTGGGTGAATTCCATCTTCTTTGTAGAATCTTTTCTCTTTCCAAAAAGTGTAAAAAGTTATCAATATAAAAAGACAACATTGACAGAGTTACAATAACTCTTTAGCCAGAAGAAGTGATAGTAAGTGATAGTGATAGTAACCTACTGAATCTACCGTATCCACGTCTCATCGTGGGTATGGGACCCGATATGAATGGGACGCTTGTTTAGGTATTTCAGTTTTGTAATTAGTTCCATGAAGTCACTTTTAAGCAGTTCAGAGCTGGCCAACTTAATGTGATTAAATCCCACATGTACTATAACAGTATCAGTCTGTGGATTTTGGCTTCAGGAAGTAGCGTAGTGATATCCTTATACCCGGATTGCATAGGGTTCTAATCCCTGACAAGGAGATGTTCCTTACCATTCAGCTTCCAATGATGAGCGGCGCTGGTCGAATTCCCCCGCTGCCGTATCTCCCATCAGAGGAACGGGGGGGGGGGGGGGGGGGGACACGAGAGCCCATAGTGTAGCCAGTAGTGGAGGTGGTCAGTATAGAAGCTACAGCATCTGTCCGTACCCGGTCTCCGTACGCCCTGAGGAAGGCAGCGTCAGTGTAGAAGCTACAGCATCTGTCCGTACCCGGTCTCCATACGCCCTGAGGAAGACAGCGTCAGTGTAGAAACTACAGCATCTGTCCGTACCCGGTCTCCGTACGCCCTGAGGAAGACAGCGTCAGTGTAGAAACTACAGCATCTGTCCGTACCCAGTCTCCGTACGCCCTGAGGAAGGCAGCGTCAGTGTAGAAGCTACAGCATCTGTCCGTACCCGGTCTCCATACGCCCTGAGGAAGACAGCGTCAGTGTAGAAACTACAGCATCTGTCCGTACCCGGTCTCCGTACGCCCTGAGGAAGACAGCGTCAGTGTAGAAACTACAGCATCTGTCCGTACCCAGTCTCCGTACGCCCTGAGGAAGGCAGCGTCAGTGTAGAAGCTACAGCATCTGTCCGTACCCGGTCTCCATACGCCCTGAGGAAGACAGCGTCAGTGTAGAAACTACAGCATCTGTCCGTACCCGGTCTCCGTACGCCCTGAGGAAGACAGCGTCAGTGTAGAAACTACAGCATCTGTCCGTACCCGGTCTCCGTACGCCCTGAGGAAGACAGCGTCAGTGTAGAAACTACAGCATCTGTCCGTACCCGGTCTCCGTACGCCCTGAGGAAGACAGCGTCAGTGAAGAAGCTACAGCATCTGTCCGTACCCGGTCTCCGTACGCCCTGAGGAAGACAGCGTCAGTGTAGAAACTACAGCATCTGTCCGTACCCGGTCTCCGTACGCCCTGAGGAAGACAGTGGCTCAAAACGATTTGAGTTTAATATCACGACGCTGCGAGAAAAAAACAACAACAGAGCACTGGAGTGCGGGTCACTTCCTCCTCCTGGATCCAATCACAATCCATTCACGCCGCCTGGGGTAGAGCTGATAGCATCTGACTTTTGGCTAGGTTCAGAAGGCCGTAAGGTGGGAAAATACTCAAGATCCATAAAAGTTCCATTACAGTGGCGTCAAGAAATGCGGTTAAACGTGAGGCGTCCTTATTCAAAATTAGACGCTCATCCAGATGTTTCATTTCCTCAAGTAAAGTAACGATCCTCTTCTTGGCAGCATTTAGTTTGTGGTATTTTGACAAAGGTGAAGTTCAGAAAAGTCCTTCACTGGGATGACTGTGTCACATAAAATGCATTTAATGGCCTTACGGTCAGCGATAAGAATCAAAGGAGTTTTCACTGCTTTGTGTAGAAGCAGGAGAACATCCTTTTACTCAATTCAGCCATTTTGCTTGCTAGCCAACAGGCTACTAAAAGGATCAAGGGACAAATCTAGAGGTATCAGCACTGTGGCTGTATGCGTTGGTGGATCCAAAATAAATGATAAATACTGGATATAAAATAAAATGAAATAATTAAATCATTGAAAAAAATCCATTAAAAACGTTTGTCAGAGAAACCACCACGGCAGCATTCATCGTCAAGAGTTACATACATCCACCTTTGTACCAAATTTGGTTGTATTTAAAAAATATATATATTTGTTTTTACTGTTGAGTCAATATTTAACATAGTACCACTAGCATACAAAATAGATTATTTTCCATTCCTCCTTAATAACCCAGAAATTATAGCAAATATTTTTTTTATGTTGACAACTAGTTGGCTTGACAAAGTCCAAAAATTTCAGAAGGAAAAGGAATGTTTTTTTTTTTACATGTTGGTGCTTTAGGGTTAACCATGTTTTGAAGTGTTACAGTGTTTGTTTACAATTACATTGTTTACAAACACAGCAGTAAAACAAGTTCTGATTTGGTATTTTGGATTCTGACTGGGGCACGACTGTATATTTCAAGAATCAGTGGGGTAGGCTATATATATATATATATATATATATATATATATATATATATATTATATATATATACACACACACCGAGTGAACAAAACATTAAGAACACCTTTTTTGTCTTTTAGAACAGTCTCAATTCGTCAGCACATGGACTCTACAAGGTGTCAAAATCATTCCACTGGGATGCTGGTCCCATGTTGACTCCAATGCTTCCCACAGTTGTGTCAAGTTGGCTGGAAGTCCTTTGGGTGGTGGACCATTCTTGATACATACGGGAAACTGTTAAGCCTGAAAAATCCAGCAGCGTTACAGTTCTTGATTTAAACTGGTGCTCCTGGCACCTATTACCATACCCCGTTCAAAGGCTCTTAAATATTTTGTCTCGCCCATTCACCCTCAACGGCACGCATACACAATCCAGGTCTCTATGGTCTCAAGGCTTAAATATCCTTCTTTAACTTGTCTCCTCCCCTTCATCTACACTGATTGAAGTGGATTTAACAAGAGTTTAACAATAGTTTTCACCTACTCAGTTTGCGTCATGGAAAGAGCAGGTGTTCGTAATGTTTTGTACACTCAGTGTATATATAAATTACTTTAAAAAGTCCAAAGATGGATAAACAAATCCTTGCACCAATATAGTGATTCAACCTTTCCCTTTTTGTAAACCCCCCCCCCAAAAAAACAGCTTTATATGCACAGCGGGAAAACATTTAAAATGTAGTGCAGCGAGATAATTCAGAATGGGATTTTGATGTAATATGAGTTTTAGAATAGTGTTTAAGAATATGCATTAGACATATTTGCATATTGCATTATAGTCAATGGCAAGTAGGACTCAGCAAAATGTGTCAACCAATTTTCTCTGTAACGAATCAAAACATTAAAAAAAATAGTTTGGGGGGATCAACTATGGCAGGGGTACAGTGAGGGAAAAAAGTATTTGATCGCCTGCTGATTTTATACATTTGCCCACTGACAAAGAAATGATCAGTCTATAATTTAAATAGTAGGTTTATTTGAACAGTGAGAGAGAGAATAACAACCAAAAAAAATCCAGAAAAACGCATGTCAAAAATGTTATCAAATTATTAGCATTTTAAATGAGGGAAATGAGTATTTGACCCCTCTGCAAAACATTACTTAGTACTTGGTGGCAAAACCCTTGTTGGCAATCACAGAGGTCAGATGTTTCTTGTAGTTGGCCACCAGGTTTGCACACATCTCAGGAGGGATTTTGTCTCACTCCTCTTTGCAGATCTTCTCCAAGTCATTAACCTGTTGGGGGTAGGGGGCAGTATTGACACGGCCGGATAAAAAACGTACCCGATTTAATCTGGTTACTACTCCTGCCCAGTAACTAGAATATGCATATAATTATTGGCGTTTGGATAGAAAACACCCTAAAGTTTCTAAAACTGTTTGAATGGTGTCTGTGAGTATAACAGAACTCATATGGCAGGTCAAAACCTGAGAAGATTCCTTACAGGAAGTGCCCTCTCTGACAAGATCTTGTTCTTCTTGTCTCTGTTTATCGAAGACTGAGGACCTTTGCTGTAACGTGACACTTCCTACGGCTCCCATAGGCTCTCAGAGCCCGGGAAAAAGCTGAATGATATCGAGGCAGCCCCAGGCTGAAACACATTTGCGCGTTTGGCAAGTGGCCGATCAGAGGACAATGGGCTTAGGCGCGTGCACGAGTCGACCCCGTGCTTTATTTTCTTTCGTCTGTTTACCTAAATGCAGATTCCCGGTCGGAATATTATCGCTTTTTTACGAGAAAAATGGCATAAAAATTGATTTTAAACAGCGGTTGACATGCTTCGAAGTACGGTAATGGAATATTTAGAAATGTTTTGTCACGAAATGCGTCGTGCTCGTGACCCTTCTTTACCATTCGGATAGTGTCTTGAACGCACGAACAAAACGCCGCTATTTGGATATAACAATGGATTATTTGGGACCAAACCAACATTTGTTATTGAAGTAGAAGTCCTGGGAGTGCATTCTGACGAAGAACACCAAAGGTAATAACATTTTTCTTATAGTAAATCTGACTTTGGTGAGTGCTAAACTTGCTGGGTGTCTAAATAGCTAGCCCTGTGATGCCGGGCTATCTACTGAGAATATTGCAAAATGTGCTTTCACCGAAAAGCTATTTTAAAATCGGACATATCGAGTGCATAGAGGAGTTCTGTATCTATAATTCTTAAAATAATTGTTATGCTTTTTGTGAACGTTTATCGTCAGTAATTTAGTAAATTTTTAGTAAATTCACCGGAAGTTTGCTAGTTCTGAACGTCACATGCTAATGTAAAAAGCTGGTTTTTGATATAAATATGAACTTGATTGAACAAAACATGCATGTATTGTATAACATAATGTCCTAGGTGTGTCATCTGATGAAGATCATCAAAGGTTAGTGCTGCATTTAGCTGTCTTCTGGGTTTTTGTGACATTATATGCTAGCTTGAAAAATGTGTGTCTGATTATTTCTGGCTGGGTACTCTGCTGACATAATCTAATGTTTTGCTTTCGTTGTAAAGCCTTTTTGAAATCGGACAGTGTGGTTAGATTAACGAGAGTCTTGTCTTTAAAATGGTGTAAAATAGTCATATGTTTGAGAAATTGAAGTAATAGCATTTCTAAGGTATTTGAATAACGCGCCATGGGATTCCACTGGCTGTTACGTAGGTGGGACGATTTCGTCCCGCCGACCCTAGAGAGGTTAAGGTTTCGAGGGTGACGTTTGGCAACTCGAACCTTCAGCTCCCTCCACAGATTTTCTATGGGATTAAGTTCTGGAGACTGGCTAGGCCACTCCAGGACCTTAATGTGCTTTTTCTTGAGTCACTCCTTTGTTGCCTTGGCCGTGTGTTTTGGGTCATTGTCATGCTGGAATACCCATCCACAACCCATTTTCAATGCCCTGGCTGAGGGAAGGAGGTTCTCACCCAAGATTTGACGGTACATGGCCCCATCCATCGTCCCTTTGATGCGGTGAAGTTGTCCTGTCCCCTTAGCAGAAAAACACACCCAAAGCATAATGTTTCCACCTCCATGCTTGACGGTGGGGATGGTGTTCTTGGGGTCATAAGCAGTATTCCTCCTCCTCCAAACACGGCGAGTTGAGTTGATGCCAAAACGCTCCATTTTGGTCTCATCTGACCACAACACTTTCACCCAGTTGTCCTCTGAATCATTCAGATGTTCATTGGAAACTTAACATTGTTTCCGGTCCTGTTTCCGGTCACAACTTGCAGACTTGTTTACGTGCTGCTGTGCGTTTTGTTGCCGATCTAACTTTGCTACCTGACTACTTCACGGTTTTTACTTTTTCATTACCGTTTATATTTTTAGTTTTTCCCTCACTCAACTTTTTTTATTCAACTTTTTCACCCCGGAGGTTTTATCTGGACATGGTTCGTCAGGACTTCAAACAGCCGAAGCTAAGTAACATTAACATGATGCCTTCTAATTGCAGTCGTTGTACTTATAATATACAGGAGAACGATCGCCTTACGGCGAGGATAGCTGTGCTGCAAGCCCAGCTTCAGACGCAATCGTTAGGCAAGGGTAATTTCAGTGTAGGAAAGGATGAAACAGCGTCTGTGCCACCAGTAAGTACAGATAGTAATGTTAGTATAAACCCCCTCGCACGGTCCCCGCAGCCGGACAACTTTCTCATGGCTTCTGGAGGGAAACGCTGTAGGAATGCTCAACCGGTGTCGCTTATTTAGCCGACAGAAACTTTCAACCGGTTCTCCCCATTAAGCAGCGAGTCGGAGTCGGAGGCCGAGACTTCTCTGGTCTCTGCTCCTCCCGTTATGGGGTCTGAGACGCCGAAGCCTCCCACCATTAGCTCTGACAAATTGAAAACCCTAGTCATTGGCGACTCCATTACCCGCAGTATTAGACTAAAAACAAATCATCCAGCGATCATACACTGTTTACCAGGGGGCAGGGCTACCGACGTTAAGGCTAATCTAAAGACGGTGCTGGCTAAGGCTAAAACTGGCGAGTGTAGAGAGTATAGAGATATTGTTATCCACGTCGGCACCAACGATGTTAGGATGAAACAGTCAGAGGTCACCAAGCGCAACATAGCTTCAGCGTGTAAATCAGCTAGAAAGATGTGTCGGCATCAATTAATTGTAGATTTTGTAGATAATTGGCCCTCTTTCTGGGACTCACCCACAAACAGGACCAAGCCTGGCCTGTTGAGGAGTGACGGACTCCATCCTAGCTAGAGGGGTGCTCTCATCTTATCTACTAACATAGACAGGGCTCTAACTCCACAATGAAATAGGGTGCAGGCCAGGCAGCAGGCTGTTAGCCAGCCTGCCAGCTTAGTGGAGTCTGCCACTAGCACAGTCAGTGTAGTTAGCTCAGCTATCCCCATTGAGACCGTGTCTGTGCCTCGATCTAGGTTGGGCAAAATTAAAGATGGCGGTGTTCGCCTTAGCAATCTCACTAGTATAAAGACCTCCTCCATCCCTGCCATTATTGAAAGAGATTGTGATACCTCACATCTCAAAATAGGACTACTTAATGTTAGATCCCTCACTTCAAAGGCAGTTATAGTCAATGAACTAATCACTGATCATAATCTTGATGTGATTGGCCTGACTGAAACATGGCTTAAGCCTGATGAATTTACTGTGTTAAATGAGGCCTCAGCCCCTGGTTACACTAGTGACCATATCCCCCGCGCATCCCGCAAAGGCAGGGGTGTTGCTAACATTTACGATAGCAAATTTAAATTTACCAACAAAAAAAACAGCGACGTTTTCGTCTTTTGAGCTTCTAGTCATGAAATCTATGCAGCCTACTCAATCACTTTTTATAGCTACTGTTTACAGGCCTCCTGGGCCATATGCAGCGTTCCTCACTGAGTTCCCTGAATTCCTATCGGACCTTGTAGTCATCGCAGATAATATTCAAATTTTTGGTGACTTTAACATTCACATGGAAAAGTCCACAGACCCACTCCAAAAGGCTTTCGGAGCCATCATCGCCTCAGTGGGTTTTGTCCAACATGTCTCTGGACCTACTCACTGCCACAGTCATACTCTGGACCTAGTTTTGTCCCATGGAATAAATGTTGTTGATCTTAATGTTTTTCCTCATAATCCTGGACTATCGGACCACCATTTTATTACGTTCGCAATCGCAACAAATAATCTGCTCAGACCCCAACCAAGAAGCATTAAAAGTCGTGCTATAAATTCTCAGACAACCCAAAGATTCCTTGATGCCCTTCCAGACTCCCTCTGCCTACCCAAGGACGTCAGAGGACAAAAATCAGTTAACCACCTAACCGAGGAACTCAATTTAACCTTGCGCAATACCCTAGATGCAGTTGCACCCCTAAAAACTAAAAACATTTGTCATAAGAAACTAGCTCCCTGGTATACAGAAAATACACGAGCTCTGAAGCAAGCTTCCAGAAAATTGGAACGGAAATGGCGCCACACTGGAAGTCTTCCGACTAGCTTGGAAAGACAGTACCGTGCAGTATCGAAGAGCCCTTACTGCTGCTCGATCATCCTATTTTTCCAACTTGATTGAGGAAAATAAGAACAATCCTAAATTTATTTTTGATACTGTCACAAAGCTAACTAAAAAGCAGCATTCGCAAATGGAGGATGGCTTTCACTTCAGCAGTAATAAATGTATGAACTTCTTTGAGGAAAAGATCATGATCATTAGAAAGCAAATTACGGACTCCTCTTTAAATCTGCGTATTCCTCCAAAGCTCCGTTGTCCTGAGTCTGCACAACCCTGCCAAGACCTAGGATCAAGGGAGACACTAAAGTGTTTTAGTACTATATCTCTTGACACAATGATGAAAATAATCATGGCCTCTAAACCTTCAAGCTGCATACTGAACCCTATTCCAACTAAACTACTGAAAGAGCTGCTTTCTGTGCTTGGCCCTCCTATGTTGAACATAATAAACGGCTCTCTATCCACCGGATGTGTACCAAACTCACTAAAAGTGGCAGTAAAAAAGCCTCTCTTGAAAAAGCCAAATCTTGACCCAGAAATTATAAAAAACTATCGGCCTATATCGAATCTTCCATTCCTTTCAAAAATTTTTGAAAAAGCTGTTGCGCAGCAACTCACTGCCTTCCTGAAGACAAACAATGTATACGAAACGCTTCAGTCTGGTTTTAGACCCCATCATAGCACTGAGACTACACTTGTGAAGGTGGTAAATGACCTTTTAATGACGTCAGACCGAGGCTCTGCGTCTGTCCTCGTGCTCCTAGATCTTAGTGCTGCTTTTGATATCATCGATCACCACATTCTTTTGGAGAGATTGGAAACCCAAATTGGTCTACATGGACAAGTTCTGGCCTGGTTTAGGTCTTATCTGTCGGAAAGATATCAGTTTGTCTCTGTGAATGGTTTGTCCTCTGACAAATCAACTGTACATTTCGGTGTTCCTCAAGGTTCCGTTTTAGAACCACTATTGTTTTCACTATATATTTTACCTCTTGGGGATGTCATTCGAAAACATAATGTTAACTTTCACTGCTATGCGGATGACACACAGCTGTACATTTCAATGAAACATGGTGAAGCCCCAAAATTGCCCTCGCTAGAAGCCTGTGTCTCAGACATAAGGAAGTGGATGGCTGCAAACTTTCTACTTTTAAACTCGGACAATACAGAGATGCTTGTTCTAGGTCCCAAGAAACAAAGATATCTTCTGTTGAATCTGACAATTAATCTGGATGTTTGTACCATCGTCTCAAATAAAACTGTGAAGGACCTCGGCGTTACTCTGGACCCTGATCTCTCTTTTGAAGAACATATCAAGACTGTTTCAAGGACAGCTTTTTTCCATCTACGTAACATTGCAAAAATCAGAAACTTTCTGTCCAAAAATGACGCAGAACAATTAATCCATGCCTTTGTTACTTCTAGGTTGGACTACTGCAATGCTCTACTTTCCGGCTACCCGGATAAAGCACTAAATAAACTTCAGTTAGTGCTAAATACGGCTGCTAGAATCCTGACTAGAACCCCAAAATTTTATCATATTACTCCAGTGCTAGCCTCCCTACACTGGCTTCCTGTTAAGGCAAGGGCTGATTTCAAGGTTTTACTGCTAACCTACAAAGCATTACATGGGCTTGCTCCTACCTATCTTTCCGATTTGGTCCTGCCGTACATACCTACACGTACGCTACGGTCACAAGATGCGGGCCTCCTAATTGTTCCTAGAATTTCTAAGCAAACAGCTGGAGGCAGGGCTTTCTCCTATAGAGCTCCATTTTTATGGAATAGTCTGCCTACCCATGTGAGAGACGCAGACTCAGTCTCAACCTTTAAGTCTTTACTGAAGACACATCTCTTCAGTAGGTCCTATGATTAAGTGTAGTCTGGCCCAGGGGTGTGAAGTTGAACGGAAAGGCTGGAGCAACGAACCGCCCTTGCTGTCTCTGCCTGGCTGGTTTCCCCTCTTTCCACTGGGATTATCTGCCTCTACCCCTATTACGTGGGCTGAGTCACTGGCTTACTGGTGTTCTTCCATGGCATCCCTGGGAGGGGTGCGTCACTTGAGTGGGTTGAGTCACTGACGTGGTCTTCCTGTCTGGGTTGGCGCCCCCCCTTGGGCTGTGCCGTGGCAGAGATCTTTGTTTTCTATACTCGGCCTTGTCCCGGGATGGTATGTTGGTGGTTGGAGATATCCCTCCAGTGGTGTGGAGGCTGTGCTTTGGCAAAGTGGGTGGGGTTTTATCGTACCTGTTTGGCCCTGTCCGGGGGTTTCATCGGATGGGGCCACAGTGTCTCCTGACCCCTCCTGTCTCAGCCTCCAGTATTTATGCTGCAGTAGTTTATGTGTCGGGGGGCTAGGGTCAGTCTGTCACATCTGGAGTATTTCTCTTGTCTTTTCCGGTGTCCTGTGTGAATTTAAATATGCTCTCTCTAATTCTCTTTTCTTCTTTCTTTCTTTCTTTCTTTCTTTCTTTCTTTCTTTCTTTCTTTCTTTCTTTCTCTCTCTCGGAGGACCTGAGCCCTAGGACCATGCCTCAGGACTACCTGGCTTGATGACTCCTTGCTGTCCCCAGTTCACCTGGCCGTGCTGCTGCTCCAGTTCCAACTGTTCTGCCCGCAGCTATGGAACGCTGACCTGTTCACCGGACGTGCTACCTGTCTCAGACCTGCTGTCCCAGACCTGTTGGAACCCTGACCTATTCACCGGATGTGCTACCTGTCCCAGACCTGCTGTTTTCAACTCTCTAGAGACAGCTCGACCGGTAGAGATACTCTCAAAAATCGGCTATGAAAAAGCCAACTGACACTTACTCTTGTGTTACTGACTTGTTGCACCCTCGACAACTACTATGATTATTATTATTTGACCATGCTGGTCATTTATGAACATTTGAACATCTAGGCCATGTGCTGTTATAATCTCCACCCAGCACAGCCAGAAGAGGACTGACCACCCCTCATAGCCTGGTTCCTCTCTAGGTTTCTTCCTAGGTTCTGGCCTTTCTAGGGAGTTTTTCCTAGCCACCGTGCTTCTACACCTGCATTGCTTGCTGTTTGGGGTTTTAGGCTGGGTTTCTGTACAGCACTTTGAGATATCAGCTGATGTAAGAAGGGCTATATAAATACATTTGATTTGATTTGATTCAGACGGGCATGTAGATGTACTTTCTTGAGCAGGGGGACCTTGCGGGCGCTGCAGGATTTCAGTCCCTCACGGCGTAATGTGTTACCAATTGTTTTCTTGGTGACTATGGTTCCAGCTGCCTTGAGATCATTGACAAGATCCTCCCGTGTAGTTCTGGGCTGATTCCTCACCGTTCTCATGATCATTGCAACTCCACGAGGTGAGATCTTGCATGGAGCCCCAGGGAGATTGACAGTTCTTTTGTGTTTCTTCCATTTGCGAATAATCACACCAACTGTTGTCACCTTCTCACCAAGCTGCTTGGCGATGGTCTTGTAGCCCATTCCAGCCTTGTGTAGGTCTACAATCTTGTCCCTGACATCCGTGGAGAGCTCTTTGGTCTTGGCCATGATGGAGAGTTTGGATTCTGATTGATTGATTCTGTGGACAGGTGTCTTTTATACAGGTAACAAACTGAGATTAGGAGCACTCCCTTTAAGAGTGTGCTCCTAATCTCAGCTCGTTACCTGTATAAAAGACACCTGGGAGCCAGAAATCTTTCTGAATGAGAGGGGGTCAAATACTTATTTCCCTCATTATAATGCAAATCAATTTATAACATTTTTGACATGCGTTTTTCTGGATTTTTGTTGTTATTCTGTCTCTCAGTGTTCAAATAAACCTACCATTAAAATTATAGACTGATCATTTCTTTGTCAGTGGGCAAAGGTACAAAATCAGCAGGGGATCAAAAACTTTTTTCCCCTCACTGTATATAAACTTTTACCCTACGAGATCCGGAGTCTGCTGGTTTTCTGTTCTACCTGATAATTAAATTGCACCCACCTGGTGTCCCAGGTCTAAATCAGTCCCTGATTAGAGGGGGAATCACCCACCTGGTGTCCCAGGTCTAAATCAGTCCCTGATTAGAGGGGGAATCACCCACCTGGTATCCCAGGTCTAAATCAGTCCCTGATTAGAGGGGGAATCACCCACCTGGTATCCCAGGTCTAAATCAGTCCCTGATTAGAGGGGGAAATCACCCACCTGGTGTCCCAGGTCTAAATCAGTCCCTGATTAGAGGGGGGAATCACCCACCTGGTGTCCCAGGTCTAAATCAGTCCCTGATTAGAGGGGGGAATCACCCACCTGGTGTCCCAGGTCTAAATCAGTCCCTGATTAGAGGGGAATCACCCACCTGGTGTCCCAGGTCTAAATCAGTCCCTGATTAGAGGGGAATCACCTACCTGGTGTCCCAGGTCTAAATCAGTCCCTGATTAGAGGGGGAAATCACCCACCTGGTGTCCCAGGTCTAAATCAGTCCCTGATTAGAGGGGGGAATCACCCACCTGGTATCCCAGGTCTAAATCAGTCCCTGATTAGAGGGGAATCACCCACCTGGTGTCCCAGGTCTAAATCAGTCCCTGATTAGAGGGGGAATCACCCACCTGGTGTCCCAGGTCTAAATCAGTCCCTGATTAGAGGGGAATCACCCACCTGGTGTCCCAGGTCTAAATCAGTCCCTGATTAGAGGGGGGAATCACCCACCTGGTGTCCCAGGTCTAAATCAGTCCCTGATTAGAGAGAAACAAAGACAACAACAACAAAAAGTGGAACTGTCTGTGAGGTCCAGAGTTGAGTTTGAGGGAACTACGGTAATATTTTATTTGTATAGGGGGAGCATTTACAGATGGTCTATCAACATACAACAATGTCATCGTAACAAAAAGGTTGATTTGTTTTCTCAACATCGTGTAGAGCATTGATCCTCCAGTACCCTGAACAACACACATCTCTGTTGTAGCTCTGGACAAAACACTCCTAATTTTAACTCGTTGAAGGCCTGATGACAGGTTGAAATCAGGTGTGCTCGTTTCGGGACTACAATAAAAATGTGTACTGTTGGGGGTACTGGAGGACCGGGAGTTGGGAAAAACATTGGCGTAGAATCATCGATGACAGTTTTAGTTAGCCAGGTCAAAAGGCCGTGTTCGTCAGTCACAATTTACCCATGATACATTGCGGTTGTGAAGCTCTTGAACACGGCCAAAACCCAAAACAACACACAGAGGACAGAGAACTAAAATCATTTATAGGGACGGATTCCCAGATCCAGATTAAGCCTAGTCTCTGGATTAAAAACAAAAACAAGAAGTCAATGGAGAATCTCAGGTCTATTGCCTTAATCTGGGTCCGGGAAACCAGGCCGTAGAGATTGTCATATATATATATATATATATATATATATATATATATATATATATATATATATATATATATAACTACTATAAAGAGTACATATAAATGGCATGTATCAAAAGGAATGTTATTTTTAGTCAGGTTAACAGTGACAGATCAAAACACAAGATGGCACTACATTCACTAGGAATGAGTCTGAGTCAGTGGGGGAACGTGTGTGTGGGCAGAGTGTAAGCCTGTGATGTGTAAACATAACACAATGATTCACCCATCCATGATCATTTAATAAAAGAGGGGGAAGAGGGGAGAGAGACAGGAAAGAGGACAGACAGGAAAGAGGAGAGACGGGAAAGAGGAGAGACGGGAAAGAGGAGAGACGGGAAAGAGGAGAGACGGGGAAGAGGAGAGACGGGGAAGAGGAGAGACGGGGAAGAGGAGAGACGGGGAAGAGGAGAGACGGGGAAGAGGAGAGACGGGGAAGAGGAGAGACAGGAAAGAGAGAGGGGGAAGAGGAGAGGGGGAAGAGGAGAGGGGGAAGAGGAGAGACAGGAAAGAGAGAGGGGGAAGACGAGAGACAGGAAAGAGAGAGGGGGAAGAGGAGAGGGGGAAGAGGAGAGACAGGAAAGAGAGAGGGGGAAGAGGAGAGACAGGAAAGAGGAGAAAGTGAAACAGAAGAGGCGAAAGAGAGAGAGGGGGAAGGGGAGAGAGAGAGGAAGAGGGAAGAGAAGAGGGGAGAGAGAAGAGGAGAGAGGGAAGAGAAGAGGGGAGAGAGGGAGAGGGGGAAGGGGAGAGAGAGAGAGGGGGAAGGGGAGAGTAAGAGAGGAGAGAGGGAGGAGTAATTAAAAAAACACCAGTTCCCATTTGGTCTCCTCTTCCATTACTTAACACAGCCTTCAGTGGGCTCATTACAATCCCACCAGCCGGCCCTTCGTATGTCAAGACGTCTGGTTTCACAGCGATTCAGAACGGGACTTGATGGGAGTCTATGGGCTGTTGGACATTGCAGTCCCATCTAATACACCTGTAGCGGACTCCATCTCTCGCCTCGATTTTAACCATAAGTCCAACTTTAGTGTTACCAGTTTCGACCTCAGGTCAGCTTTATCTGTCTGACCGCATACAGAACTTGGCTACTCTGACAGGAGAGCTACATTCTGCTGTTGATAGAAGGGCAGGACAACTTGGCTACTCTGACAGGAGAGCTACATTCTGCTGTTGATAGAAGGGCAGGACAACTTGGCTACTCTGACAGGAGAGCTACCTTCTGCTGTTGATAGAAGGGCAGGACAACTTGGCTACTCTGACAGGAGAGCTACCTTCTGCTGTTGATAGAAGGGCAGGACAACTTGGCTACTCTGACAGGAGAGCTACCTTCTGCTGTTGATAGAAGGGCAGGACAACTTGGCTACTCTGACAGGAGAGCTACCTTCTGCTGTTGATAGAAGGGCAGGACAACTTGGCTACTTTGACAGGAGAGCTACATTCTGCTGTTGATAGAAGAGCGGCTACACAGTGTTCTGAACAACTGACCAAAGAATACATAGCAGTAAAGAAACCTCAATCTAATTATTTACCGCTAACACAAACAGGAACCACTGACTAGATCGTCATGAGTACCAGCAGTTGTACAAAACCAAAAAAATATACTTTTTTTTTTTTTTTTTTTAAATCAGGAAAATCATTGGCCATTGTTTTGGGGGGGGGAAGCCCCGCCTCCCATGATCTGAAGCCCCTTCTATTGGTCTGATGCTCCTCCACTTGGTCTGAAGCCCCTCCCCTCCTCCTGTGTCAGGTTAGATGGCTGTAGGTGGGGGAAGAGGCTGAGGTGTTTTTTTGGGGTGGGGATAGGGTGGAGGGGCTCAGAGAGGTCAGAGTGTTGGGGTGTTTGGCAACATGGTGGCGTCACTATGGTGAGATCTCCGGGAGAGGTGAAGTGATGTAATACAGGAAGTGATGTGCTCTGCGACCTCCCGACTCCCCACGCTACCGCCTACGACTCGGAATCCTGAGGAGAAATGAGATAGAAGAAGGGTCAACCAAATCACTCAAAACTATCAATTAATCAAACAAGCAACCATCTGATTGTGTTCATAACATTTACAGAAATGTTAATTGATGTGCATTGTCCTTGTCAAATAAATAAATAAATAAATAAATAAATAAAAACTACCTCATGTATCAGGACAAAGCCACTTAGTCAATGAATGGCTACAGTTACACAGGATGCCCAATTCTGATATTTTGCCCAGTTACTGGAAATCTGATCAGTCAAAAAGACCAGTTACTGGAAATCTGATCAGTCAAATGTATAAATGCAGCCATACACAAGGATCCAGCACTGCATAGACAACAAGAGCATCAACACAGCATGCTGAATCAACACAATACATTATCAAAACATCAACACAGATCAACACGCTGTGATAATGTATTGTGTTGATTCAGCATGCTGTGATAATGTATTGTGTTGATACATCCTGTTCTGATAATGTATTGTGTTGATACATCCTGTTCTGATAATGTATTGATTCAGCATGCTGTGATAATGTATTGTGTTGATACATCCTGTTCTGATAATGTATTGTGTTGATACATCCTGTTCTGATAATGTATTGATTCAGCATGCTGTGATAATGTATTGTGTTGATACATCATGTTCTGATAATGTATTGTGTTGATACATCATGTTCTGATAATGTATTGTGTTGATTCAGCATGCTGTGATAATGTATTGTGTTGATACATCATGTTCTGATAATGTATTGTGTTGATTCAGCATGCTGTGATAATGTATCAACACAATACATTATCAGAACATGATGTATCAACACAATACATTCTCAGAACACGCTGAATCAACACAATACATTATCCCAGCATGCTGAATCAACACAATACATTATCAGAACATGATGTATCAAGACAATACATTATCCCAGCATGCTGAAATCCAAGCTGAAAGGTTCCCAAGGGACCCTGTTCATTCAGGAGTCTCCTGAGAGAGAGATCACCGTGTTCTGTTTGTCAGCAACATCAACCTTATTAAAAAGTCCTCATCAACAAACAAACCAGGATGCGTCCCAAATGACAGCCTATTCCCTAACTAGTGCACTACATTTGAACAGGGCTCATAGGGCCGTAAAGGGGGTAGAAGGTAGTGCACTGTATAGGGAATAGGGTGTCATTTGGGACGAAGCACTCATTCAAGTCCACTGGTCTATGTTAAAGCACATCCCAGCCAATTAGTGGAGTTATCCAATCAGCTGCCAGACTGGAGACAGACCAGGCATGTGATTGAAGGAAAATCTAATGATCCTGGTTACTGATAATCTGTGGAAAACGAGACAATGAATTCGTCCCAATTGGCACCCTATTCCCTATATAGTGCACTACGTTGGACCAGAGCCTATAGAGCCCAAGTAGTGCACTATAGAAGGAATAGGGTGCCATTTGGGACACGTGGTCAGACCATGTGATGTCTTCTGGACAAGTGAATCAGACTGTGTTCCTTCTCAGGGTCATATATCAAGACAGGAACATCCTGTATATTCTCAGCAATCAGATACGAGTCATCTAGAAGACAGGAACATATTCAGCCACTCTAGGAGAACAATGGAAGTGTGCTCCTCCACCCCTGTAGCTGCAGAGGGCCCCTCCACCCCTGTAGCTGCCGAGGGCTCCTCCACCCCTGTAGCTGCAGAGGGCTCCTCCACCCCTGTAGCTGCAGAGGGCTCCTCCAGCCCTGTAGCTGCAGAGGGCCCCTCCAGCTCCTTGCAGCTGCCGAGGGCCCCTCCAGCTCCTTGCAGCTGCCGAGGGCCCCTCCGCCCCTTGCAGCTGCCGAGGGCCCCTCCAGCCCTGCAGCTGCCGAGGGCTCCTCCACCACCGTAGCTGTACAACTAGTGGAGCCTTATAGTCTTCAGACCTTTCCCTTGCAAACAGTGTGTGTGTGTGTGTGTGTGTGTGTGTGTGTGTGTGTGTCATACCGTTACTGAGGGTGGTGAGCTGAGGCCTAGGAATGTAAACACAGTGTTGTTCTCCTTGGACTGGAAGAAGTCCTCATAGTCCTGATGGAATGAACACACACACACACACACACACACACACACACACACGAGTTGAGTCATAATTCGCTGTTATATCCGTGCGTTGGACGGGTTTAGGGTCAATAAATATTGTGTGGCTGAAGGGCTGGTGGAATAAAAGACAAGCAATACCTTAAAAAGAAAATCCATAAATGAATAATTCCTGTGCAATTTATATCTATAGGCTACATTGAGGTTTTCTTTCATTATTTCAGGCTCTGGTATTAGTGCAAAAGCCCAAGCTTTAGGGCTTAACTGTATATGCGCCAAATACCCTACACAGCCAATCGACAAATAATGCTTTCGGGAACAGGCAGAAAACGTTTACGTCAATCCGTGGAGGCAAAAAGGACATGGTTGAAGTTTAATTCAATAAGACAAAAGTTCTCGAAATGTAGAGTTGAACATAAAAGAGAAGGGGGGGGGGGGGGGCTAGAAAAAGCAATGTTTGGAAAAAGATTAGGTGAAGTGGTAGACGAGGATGATAGCAGTGTTGGCTATATTATGATGTGATGATTGTGAGGCGGGACTTCAAATTAGGCCCATGGCGCGTCAAGGGAACTGTAGCCTTACTGTTCAGGTTAAATGGAAACTGAACACTGGACACTGACTGTAGGTCTATAACCTCTCACATAGAATTATTAATAACTCTTGCAGAATTAAGATTTTCTTGCAGTTAAATGATCCACTAGATGTAGGCAAAATTTGGACTTGGGAATTATAGGAGTGATTTATTCATTTCAGCATCTTGAGAGAACGCAATGCTCAGTTAGATACCATCTGTAGAGGTGACGTCTTTACGATAAAAGCATCATAGAAGCTGATAGTATTTCAACCACATAAAATATCCGAGACGAACTGAAATCTGATCAGAAACACGTTGGGTCGTATTCACAGCATTCTATTTCCTTACAACCGGTCAAAGTGATTTCGTGTTTTTTTTTTGTTGTACTTTCTCCCCACGGGGTCCCTAAAACATCTTCCGCTCCGCAAAAGACGATAGAGAAAACTTGACCCGATGTGAACTAGATTGAAGCGTACATTCTATCGATTTATGACATTAATTCTGCTTAACAAGGGTTTATTGAGTCTTCTAGGGTAACATATAAAAACGACAGAAGAGAAGCTGCATGCATCTAGTTATAGACAAGTTGACTAACAAAACGTTGGAAATTAAAACCAGAAACATATCTAAAAATCAGGTAACAAGAGATTCCTGCAGCCCGTGTACATTTGTGTTGTTGTTGTTGCCGTCTTTGACTGAAGCCTATATCGCATTTTCTATATTTTCGGGCCTCAGGTTTTCACATAGGTGGTTACGGATGGGATATTAGCAATTGCGGACAGGTGATCAAATAGCTGACACACACACACACATTTTTTTTTTGTTGAGAGCCTCATTAGCAACAGCTTGTCTTACTCTGGTCTGACACGTAAAAAAAAAAAAGACAGACAAAATACTTTACAATTTACATACATTTAAAAACCATTAACATTGCTGTTCACTTGCGCTATGTATGTAAAATGGAAGGGAGTTCCGTGGACCCATGACTCTGTATAATACTGTACGTTTCCTTACACACAGTCTAACATGACAACAGACATTCCCTGAGGGCTCTGGCCAAAGGTAGTGCACTATAAAGAGAATAGGGTGCAATATGGGATGCTACCTTGATAATCTGCCCCATGGAGCAATGGGATTACCCCGCAGGGGTTACCCAGCAATATGCCGTACTCAGCACAGGGCACAGGACGGCTGACGTTAGCACCGCTAGCTAGCTCGCTCATTTATCACTCAACACAGGGCGCAGGACAGCTAATGTTAGCTAGCTCGTTCACCAACTGACCATTCAGGCTACATGCTAACATTAGACCAACTAACACAGGCTATATGCTAAATGCTAACATTAGACCAACTAACACAGGCTATATGCTAAATGCTAACATTAGACCAACTAACACAGGCTATATGCTAAATGCTAACATTAGACCAACTAACACAGGCTATATGCTAAATGATAACATTAGATTACGTAATACAGGCTAATTGCTAGACTAGAGGGCTGCATCTGCCGCAACCGCAAGTCCCGTGGCCATTCCTGTAGACGCATGTCATCACATACGCCTACATTAACATTACGTGGCTGCGTTTTGGGTTCAGGACCAGTTCTTGTGTTAGATGGATGGATTTATGTCCACCTCCTCGCTATCTTATCCCACAGTAGCTGTCTCCATTGAAGATCTGTGGGGGAAGCGGGTTGCCCTCTTCTGGGTGTTTCTCCTGGGTTAGGGTTAGTGAGGATCACTACGGTATCTATCTCTTACCCCACAGTAGCTGTCTCCATTGAAGATCTGTGGGGGAAGCGGGTTGCCCTTGTCTGGGTGTTTCTCCTGAGGGATGTGTTGGTACATCCACAGCCTTCTCTCCTCCACATTGGTGATGTCCACTTCCTGGAAGGAGATCCGGTTGGCCTCCAAGAACCCCACCACAGCTTGCTGGCGCTTCTTCACCTGTAGGGTGGGGGGGGGGGGAGAAAAAAAGACTTCCAAATCATCGAGTCAGGATACAGGATTTGGAAGGGAGTCACACGATATACAAGAGAACCATACTGAAGAAGGTCTGTCACCTGACCCCCCAGTAGAGAGAGAGAGATCAGACGTGCTGAGACTCCCGTATGGACAGACTAAACAAACACACAGTGTATTGTACTGATCATGGTGTCCATCTCTGACGGTAATGGATGAAATTAGGGAACCTTGTTCTCCATTTACTACATTACTGTTGACTAAAGCCCTATTGGTTAATGTCACCATTTTAGAAAGTTGTTGTGACTTTACTCAAATTAGCATCAATCAAATTATACTCGTTTGCTAGATTACAATCTGTTTAGTTTGTAACTTGTCGGTAGAACACACTGGATCAAATCAAATGTATTTATAAAGCCCTTCTTACATCAGCTGATATCTCAAAGTGCTGTACAGAAACCCAGCCTAAAACCCCAAACAGCAAGCAATGCAGGTGTAGAAGCACGGTGGCTAGGAAAAACTCCCTAGGAAAAACTCCCTAGAAAAAGGTCACACACTACAGGTCCAAGCCAGGCCAGCTACTACAGGGTGGTCAGCTGAGCTTGGTTCGGTCCCTACAGAAGTAATGAGAAGACAGTTTAAAACCTTGTGTGTGACTGTGACGAGTAGGAAAAACATCCCAGTGAGAACACAAACTCCCACACTTCTCTGTAGGTTATTAAAAACACACACACACACACACACACACTTTGCTGACGGTACCACCTTCCTGTTTCTCAGTCTGCTGAGTGCTCCAGCTGGACCCAGTCACCATATATAAATATGAGAGCGAGAGAGAGCTAACAGCATTGGACACTTTATGGAACACAAAGCCTTCACCATCTCATCCTGGAATATCCAAGGCCTGAGGTCATCTGCCTTTGGCCTAAAGAGCAGAAACCTAGACTTCAAAGAAAATCAGAAATACAAACATTGTCAACCTACAAGAAATATGGTATAGAGGAGATGGACCCAATGGTTTCCCCCTAGGTTACAGAGAGCTGGTAGTCCCATCCACCAAACTACCAGGTGTGAAACAGGGAAGAGACTCAGGGGGTATGCTAATTTGGTATAGAGCAGACCTAGCCCACTCTATTAAATTAATCAAAACAGGAACATTTTACATTTGGCTAGAAATTCAAAAGGAAATTATCTTAAAGAAAAATGTCCTCCTGAATGCTACCTACAGTTAAAGTGGGAAGTTTACATACACCTCAGCCAAATACATTTAAACTCAGTTTTTCACAATTCCTGACATTTAATCAGAGTAAAAATTCCCTTTCTTAGGTCAGTTAGGATCACCACTATATTTTAAGAATGTGAAATGTCAGAAGAGAGAATTATTTATTTCAGCTTTTATTTCTTTCATCACACTCCCAGTGGGTCAGAAGTTAGTATTTGGGAGCATTGCCTTTAAAATGTTTAACTTGGGTCAAACGTTTCAGGTAGCCTTCCACAAGCTTCCCACAATACATTGGGGGAATTTTGTTCCATTCCTCCTGACAGAGCTGGTGTAACCGAGTCAGGTTTGTAGGCCTCCTTGCTCACACACACATTTTCAGTTCTGCCCACACATTTTCTATGGGATTGAGGTCAGGGCTTTGTGATGGCCACTCCAATACCTTGACCTTGTTGTCCTTAAGCCATTTTGCCACAACTTTGGAAGTATGCTTGGGGTCATTGTCCATTTGGAAGACCCATTTGCAACCAAGCTTTAACTTCCTGACTGATGTCTTGAGATGTTGCTTCAATATATCAACATAATTTTCCTGCCTCATGATGCCATCTATTTTGTGAAGTGCACCAGTCCCTCCTGCAGCAAAGCACCCCCACAAGATGATGCTGCCACCTCCGTACTTTACGGTTGGGATGGTCTCCTTTGGCTTGCAAGCCTCCCCCTTTTTCCTCCAAACATAATGATGGTCATTATGGCCAAACTGTTCTATTTTTGTTTCATCAGACCAGAGGACATTTCATGAAAAAGTACAATCTTTGTCCCCATGTGCAGTTGCAAACCGTAGTCTGGCTTTTTTATGGCGGTTTTGGAGCAGTGGCTTCTTCCTTGCTGAGCGGCCTTTCAGGTTATGTCGATATAGGACTCGTTTTACTGTGGATATACAGTCGTAGCCAAAAGTTGACAATGACACAAATATTAATTTCCACAAAGTTTGCTGCTTCAGTGTCTTTAGATATTTTTGTCAGATGTTACTATGGAATACTGAAGTATAATTACAAGCATTTCATAAGTGTCAAAGGCTTTTATTGACAATTACATGAAGTTGATGCAAAGAGTCAATATTTGCAGTGTTGACCCTTCTTTTTCAAGACTGGGCCACATCCTGACTGATTGCAGCCCATTCTTGCATGGTCAATGCTTGGAGTTTGTCAGAATTTGTGGGTTTTTGTTTGTCCACCCGCCTCTTAAGGATTGATCACAAGTTCTCAATGGGATTAAGGTCTGGGGAGTTTCCTGGCCATGGACCCAAAATATCGATGTTTTGTTCCCCGAGCCACTTAGTTATCACTTCTGCCTTATGGCAAGGTGCTCCATCATGCTGGAAAAGGCATTGTTCGTCACCAAACTGTTCCTGGATGGTTGGGAGAAGTTGCTCTCGGAGGATGTGTTGGTACCATTCTTTATTCATGGCTGTGTTCTTAGGCAACATTGTGAGTGAGCCCACTCCCTTGGCTGAGAAGCAACCCCACACATGAATGGTCTCAGGATGCTTTACTGTTGGCATGACACAGGACTGATGGTAGCGCTCACCTTGTCTTCTCCGGACAAGCTTTTTTCCGGATGCCCCAAACAATCGGAAAGGGGATTCAGAGAAAATGACTTTACCCCAGTCCTCAGCAGTCCAATCCCTGTACCTTTTGCAGAATATCAGTCTGTCCCTGATGTTTTTCCTGGAGAGAAGTGGCTTCTTTGCTGCCCTTCTTGACACCAGGCCATCCTCCAAAAGTCTTCGCCTCACTGTGTGTGCAGATGCACTCACACCTGCCTGCTGCCATTCCTGAGCAAGCTTTGTACTGGTGGTGCCCCGATCCCGCAGCTGAATCAACTTTAGGAGACGGTCCTGGAGCTTGCTGGACTTTCTTTGCGCCCTGAAGCCTTCTTCACAACAATTGAACCGCTCTCCTTGAAGTTCTTGATGATCCAATAAATGGTTGATTTAGGTGGAATCTTACTGGCAGCAATATCCTTGCCGGTGAAGCCCTTTCTGTGCAAAGCAATGATGACGGCACGTGTTTCCTTGCAGGTAACCATGGTTGACAGAGGAAGAACAATGATTCCAAGCACCACCTTCCTTTTGAAGCTTCCAGTCTGTTATTCAATCTCAATCAGCATGACAGAGTGATCTCCAGCCTTGTCCTCATCAACACTCACACCTGTGTTAATGAGAGAATCACTGACATGTCAGCTGGTCCTTTTGTGGCAGGGTTGAAATGCAGTGGAAATGTTTTTGGGGGATTCAGTTCAATTGCATGGCAAAGAGGGACTTTGCAATTAATTGCAATTCATCTGATCACTCTTCATAACATTCTGGAGTATATGCAAATTGCCATCATACAAACTGAGGCAGCAGACTTTGTGAAAATTAATATTTGTGTCATTATAAAAACTTTTGGCCACAACTGTAGATACTTTTGTACCGGTTTCCTCCAGCATCTTCACAAGGTCCTTTGATGTTGTTCTGGGATTGATTTGCGCCAAACTACCTTCATCTCTAGGAGACAGAACTTGTCTTCTTCCTGAGCGGTATGACGGCTGTATGGTCCCATGGTGTTTATACTTGCGTACTATTGTTTGTACAGATGAACGTGGTACCTTCAGGCGTTTGGAAGTTGCTCCCAAGGATGAACCAGACTCGTGGAGATCTACAATTATTTTTTCTGAGGTCTTGGCTGATTTCTTTTGATTTTCCCATGATGTCAAGCAAAGGAACTGAGTTTAAAAGCTAGGCTTTGAAATACATCCACAGGTACACCTCCAATTGGCTCATATGATGTCAATTAGCATATCAGAAGCTACTAAAGCCATGACATAATTTTCTGGAATTTTCCAAGCTGTTTAATAAAGGCACAGTCAACTTAGTGCATGTAAACTTCTGACCCACTGGAATTGTGATACAGTGAATTATAAGTGAAATAATCTGTCTGTAAACAATTCTTGGAAAAATTACTTGTGTCATGTACAAAGTAGATGTCCTAACCGACTTGCCAAAACAATAGTTTGTTAACAAGAAATTTGTGGAGTGGTTGAAAAACGAGTTTTAATGACTCCAACCTAGGAGTATATAAACTTCTGACTTCAACTGTATATCCCCTCACTAGAATCCCCATACTATAATGAAGACAGCTTCTCCATCCTACCTATATCCCCCCACTAGAATCCCCATACTATAATGAAGACAGCTTCTCCATCCTACCTATATCCCCCCACTAGAATCCCCATACTATAATGAAGACAGCTTCTCCATCCTACCTATATCCCCCCACTAGAATCCCCATACTATAATGAAGACAGCTTCTCCATCCTACCTATATCCCCCCACTAGAATCCCCATACTATAATGAAGACAGCTTCTCCATCCTGGAGGGGGAAATCAATCATTTCCAGGCCCAGGGACATGTACTAGTCTGTGGTGACCTAAATGCCAGAACCGGACAAGAACCCGACACCATCAGAACACAGAGGGACAAACATCTACCTGGAGGTGACAGCATTCCCTCCCCCATATGCCCCCCTAGACAACTACGACAACATAACCAACAAAAATGGGTCACAACTCCTGCAGCTCTGTCACACGCTGGGTATGTACATAGTCAATGGTAGGCTTCGAGGGGACTCCTACGGTAGGTACACCTACAGCTCATCTCTTGGCAGTAGTACTGTAGACTACTTTATCACTGACCTCAACCCAGAGTCTCTCAGAGCGTTCACAGTCAGCCCACTGACACCCCTTTCAGATCACAGCAAAATCACAGTCTACTGGAACAGAGCTTTGCTCAATCAATGAGGCATCAAAGCCAAAGAAATTGAATAATATTAAGAAATGCTATAGATTGAAGGAAAATAGTGTTGAAATCTACCAAAAAAAACTTGCTGGACAAAATGTTTCACTGTAATAGTGAAGGTGTAAACTTGGCAGTAGAAAACCTAAAACAGTATATTTCACCTCTCTGCTTCCCTATCAAATCTAAAAATGTCAAGCAAATAACTTTAGAAAATGAACAACAATGACAAATGGTTTGATGAAGAATGCAAAAACATAAGAAAGAAATTGAGAAACCTGTCTAACCAAAAACACAGAGACCCAGAACACCTGAGTCTAGTCCTTCACTATGGTGAATCACTAAAACAATACAGAAATACACTACGGAAAGAAGGAACAGCACGTCAGAAATCAGCTCAGTGTAGTTGAAGAATCCATAGAATCGAATCACTTGTAAAAATTGGAAAACACTAAACAAACAACAACATGAAAGATGAACCCGGAGAAGAGTCCCGTATGCAAGCTGGTCCTGGGGCTCTGTTCAGAAAACACAAAACAGACCAAGGACAGCAACACAATTAGACCAAATAAACCAACTAAATCACGAGAAAACAAAAACGATAATTACTTTACACATTGGAAAGAATTAACAAAAAAAAAAAAACATCAAACTAGAATGCTATTTGTCCCTAAACAGAGAGTACACAGTGACACGCCCTGACGATAGAGAGCCATTGTTTCTCTATGGTGAAGTAGGTCAGGGCGTGACTAGGGGGTATTCTAGTTTATTATTTCTATGTGGGGTTCTAGGTTAGTATTTCTATGTTGGTGATTTGTATGATTCCCAATTAGAGGCAGCTGGTAATCGTTGTCTCTAATTGGGGATCATATTTAAGTAGTTATTTTTCCCCCACCTGTGTTGGTGGGATTTTGTTTTTTGTGTAGGTACCTATTTGCACCTTGCTATCTTCACATTTCGTTTGTTCATTTATTGTTTTTGTATTTTGCTGAAGTTTCACGTTATAATAAAGATGTGGAACGCTACTCACGCTGCGCCTTGGTCCAATTATTACGACGAACGTGACACAGTGGCAGAATACCTGACCACTGTGACTGACCAAAACTTAAGGAACGCTTTGACTATGTACTGACTCAGTGAGCATAGCCTTGCTATTGAGAAAGGCCACTGTAGATCCACAAAGAATTAAAAAACAACACAATTTTGATGAACTCCCATATCTACTGGGTGAAATTCGACAGTGTTCCATCACAGCAGCAAGATGTGTGACCTGTTGCCACAAGAAAAGGGCAACCAGTGAAGAACAAACACCATTATAAATACAACCCATATTTATGTTTATTTATTTTCCCTATTTGCACATCGTTACAACACTGTTTATATATGACATAATATGACATTTGAAAATGTCTTTATTATTTTGGAACTTCTGTGAGTGTAATGTAAAATGTTTCTTATCTATTATTTCACTTGCTTTGGCAATGTTAACATATTTTTCCCATGCCAATAAAGCCCTTAGATTGAAATTGAGAGAGGGGGGAGAGAGAGAGAGAGAGAGAGGGGGGGGGGGGGGGGGGGGGGGGGGGAGTGGTCTCAGAGCCTTGTAGCTATGTCACAATGGGACACCGGACAATCGCGTTCTCTGTCTATGGACTATGATTTACGCTTAACTGTCAGAACTCTCTCCTCATAGCAGGCATGAACCATTGTCTAGTTTCTTACAAACTCATCTCTGCTGGAGGTCTATTGTGTGTGTGTGTGTGTGTGTGTGTAAGCCTGTGCCTGTGTGTGTTTAGGGATGGTGAGGGCACAATGAAACCATTGTTTTGACACAAAGACAAATGAGGCCAGGGCAATATAAAAGGAGATTAATGTAGTAGTACTGAACAATCAATCATTGATAGGCAGACAGACAGGCAGACAGACAGACATGCAGGACACGGTGACGTAGTGTATTACTGTTTGTGTAGTAGTACTGTGCTGTAGTTCAGAGATTAACAGAGGTTAAGACAGAGGACTAATCCTTTTCTCATCACACCACGTCACCACACAGCCAGTGTGTGTGTGAAAGAGAGAGACAAAGAAAATGAAAGAGAGAATGAGTAAGAGAGAGAGAGAATGAGTAAGAGAGAGAAAAATACAGAGATAATATGTGGGTGGTCACATCTTTGGTTGTAAAAGAGGATGTGGGATCTCAACTGTTTACAGTAACATAGTGCCTGTTTACAGTAACATAGTGCCTCTAAAACAACACTACTGTTTACAGTAACATAGTGCTTGTTTACAGTAACATAGTGCCTCTAAAACACCACTACTGTTTACAGTAACATAGTGCCTCTAAAACAACACTACTGTTTACAGTAACATAGTGCCTCTAAAACAACACTACTGTTTACAGTAACATAGTGCTTGTTTACAGTAACATAGTGCCTCTAATACAACACTACTGTTTACAGTAACATAGTGCCTCTAAAACAACACTACTGTTTACAGTAACATAGTGCTTGTTTACAGTAACATAGTGCCTCTAATACAACACTACTGTTTACAGTAACATAGTGCCTCTAAAACAACACTACTGTTTACAGTAACATAGTACCTCTAAAACACTACCGTTTACAGTAAAATACCGCCTCTAAAACAACATTACTAAAGTCTCTACATATGTTGTGTGGAATCACAACGAGGTGCCATCTTCCCAACTCAGAGCGATGAGGGTAGTTTCATCCTTCCATCTAAAAGGATGAAGTGTGGTTGTCAACTCGTCCGTTCTGGGCGGATGATTACCACTCCACTAATCTGATCTAATCTGGAGCTGCTCATTTCAGGGTTCGAAATCACTTCTTATAATGATTCACTCTGTTCAGCTAGCTCTACCCCTTTGTTTCCCTCCTACTTGCTTTCTATATTTCTCTCTGTACATTTCCCTTTCTGCTAATCTCCCTCTTGCCCTCTCCACCCCTCTCCTTCCTCTCTCTTGCCCTCTCCACCCCTCTCCTTCCTCTCGCTTCCCTCTCTCTTGCCCTCTCGCTTCCCTCTCTCTTGCCCTCTCCACCCCTCTCCTTCCTCGCGCTTCCCTCTCCACCCCTCTCCTTCCTCGCGCTTCCCTCTCTCTTGCCCTCTCCTTCCTCTCCTTCCCCTCTCTCTTGCCCTCTCCTTCCTCTCCTTCCCCTCTCTCTTGCCCTCTCTCTTGCCCTCTCCTTCCTCTCCTTCCCTCTCTCTTGCCCTCTCCACCCCTCTCTCTTGCCCTCTCCCTGTACTTAAAACAGATGAGGGCTGCATGTCACTTTCCATTCTTTCTCGTCAAACTGTCATTTTATAATTCTATTTAAAATGGCATCCAAACTGAATGAAAACTCAAAACATAGATGACACCAAGGGTATTCAAGTGTGTGTGTGTGTGTGTGTCTCTCACCGGGTTAAAAATAACTTTTGTAAACACTACAGCAGCAATTGTGTTTTTGTTTTCCCATTCCAGAGATACGGTAAACTAAAATGCATGAATAATTTATCCCGTTACCTAAGACTAGAGGCATTTCTTAAGAGAGACTTTAATAAATATTATCCTCTAAAGGGTCTGCCTCTCTCTTCTCATGTGAAACCCGAAGAGCGACAGGCCCCATGTTCTTTCGGGAACGGGAGGTTAGAGGTTAGACAGATGGGACAGTCAATCCAACAGGGGGAAAAGATTGTAGGGAGTAGGGAAGCAATTGGAGGGTTAGGATAAAGCAGAAGCAGAATTTCCGTGGCCTTTAAGGAGAATAAATCAATAGAGTATTTTTCTTCTAATTAATACCATTTAGATCAATCCATTCCCTCAGGTCACACCAGAGTACACAACCAGAGTACACAACCCTATGGTCAAATGACTGATCATGGGGAGATAAAAGACTTTACTTATATTCAAAGGCTCAAAAAAAATACAAAAAAAAAAAGTGTCAGGCCTACTTTCAAGGTTTGAAATTCAGCGGTGCATGTGAAGATTGAAAACAGCCACTAAAAGACATTCCTCTTTCTAACTCATTATGTTGACATTAAAATCACAGTGTGTGTGTGTGTGGGACAAACAAGTCTGAACCGCTCCGACCAGGGCCGTCTGAACCGCTCCGACCAGGGCGGCAGGGCCGTCTGAACCGCTCCGACCAGGGCGGCAGGGCCGTCTGAACCGCTCCGACCAGGGCGGCAGGGCCGTCTGAACTAGAGGTCGACCGATTAAAAATCGGCATGGACGATTAATTAGGGCCGATTTCAAGTTTTCATAACAAATCGGCATTTTTGGATGCCGATTACATTGCACTCCACGAGGAGACTGCGTGGCAGGCTGACCACCTGTTACGCAAGTGCAGCAAGGAGCCAAGGTAAGTTGCTAGCTAGCATTAAACGTATCTTATAAAAAAACAATCAATCTTAACATAATCACTAGTTAACTAAACATGGTTGATGATAGTTTAACTAGCTTGTCCTGCGTTGCATATGATCAATGCGGTGCCTGTTAATTTATCATTGAATCACAGCCTACTTCACCAAACAGGTGATGACTTAACAAAAGCGCATTCGCGACAAAAGCACAATCGTTGCACCAATGTACTTAACCATGAACATCAATGGCTTTCTTAAAATCAATACACAAGTATATATTTTTTAAACCTGCATATTTAGTTAAAAGAAGTTCATGTTAGCAGGCAATAATAACTAGGGAAATTATGTCACTTCTCTTGCGTTCAGTGCACGCAGAGTCAGAGTATATGCAGCAGTTTGGGCCGCCTGGCTCGTTGCGAACTAATTTGCCAGAATTGTACATAATTATGACATAACGTTGAAGGTTGTGCAATGTAACAGCAACAGACTTAGGGATGCCACCCGTTCGATAAAATACGGAATGGTTCCGTATTTCACTGAAAGAATAAATGTTTTGTTTTCGAAATGATAGTTTCCGGATTTGACCTTATTAATGACCAAAGGCTCGTATTTCTGTGTGTTTATTATATTATAATTAAGTCTATGATTTGATAGAGCAGTCTGACTGAGCGGTGGTAGGCAGCAGCAGGCTCGTAAGCATTCATTCAAACAGCACTTTGCTGTGTTTCACAATGCTTGAAATACAGCTCTGTTTATGACTTCAAGCCTATCAACTCCCGAGATTAGGCTGGCAAAACTAAAGTACCTATTAGAACATGCAATAGTTAAAGGTATATGAAATACAAAATGGTATAGAGAGAAATAGTCCTATAATAACTACAACCTAAAACTTCTTACCTGGGAATATTGAAGAGCTTTCATATGTGCTCATGTTCTGAGCAAGACACTTAAACATTAGCTTTCTTACATGGCACATATTGCACTTTTACTTTCTTCTCCAACACTTTGTTTTTGCATTATTTAAACCAAATTGAACAGGTTTCATTATTTATTTGAGACTAAATAGATTTTATTTATGTATTATATTAAATATAAAATAAAAGTGTTAATTCAGTATTGTTGTAATCATCATCACACACACATTAATCAGTATCGGCTTTTATTGGTCCTCCAATAATCGGTATCGGCTTTTATTGGTCCTCCAATAATCGGTATCGGCGTGGGAAAATCATAATCATAAATCGGTCGACCTTTAGTTTGAACAGCACATACCAAGGGTGCAGGGCCATTTGCAGTACATTACAGGACTACATCTCAAATGGCACCCTATACCCTACATAGTGCACTACTTTTGTCCAGGGCCCATAGGGAGAATGATGTCATTCAGGGACACAGTTCAGTTGAGGAGGACATCCTGTTTCAGTTGGTAGAGCACGGTGTTTGCAACACCAGGGTTGTGGGTTCGATTCCCACGGGGGACCAGTATGGAGAAGAAAAAAATTAATAAAATGTATGAAATGTATGCATTCACTACTGTTAGTCGCTCTGGATAAGAGCGTCTGCTAAATGACTCAAATGTAGAAAAAGGGAGCACTGTTAGAAGAGGCAAACATGGACTTTGTTCAACCTTGGCGCTGATAAGATAAAAACATACCTAGAGCGGGAGAGTTGTACAGGGCGCTTCCCAAATGGCACCCTATTCCCTATGAAGTATACTACTTTAGACCAGGGCCCAGTTGGGGGGGACGACGACGACAACCATATGCATTTCTTTGCACTTAAAAGACAGACAGTGGAAAGTAAGCCTACATCATGTGCAGCTGGCTATATATTTTTTTGTTGCGTGGACCTACTGGGTCCTACGTGGGCCTACTGGGTCCTACGTGGACCTACTGGGTCCTACGTGGACCTACTGGGTCCTACGTGGGCCTACGTTGTCCTACTGAGTCCTACGTGGGCCTACGTGGACCTACGTGGGCCTACTGAGACCTACTGGGGCCTACTGGGTCCTACGTGGACCTACGTGGACCTACTGAGTCCTACTGAGTCCTACGTGGGCCTACTGAGTCCTACGTGGGCCTACTGGGTCCTACGTGGTCCTACTGAGTCCTACGTGGTCCTACTGGGTCCTACGTGGTCCTACTGGGTCCTACGTGGTCCTAGGCTGCAATATCAAATGGAAGTGCACCATTTAAATCTCAATAAAGCCTACAGAGTATTATCTTCTATTTAAACTGCATCCCAATCAATACCCTACTCCCTATGAAGTGCACTACTTTTGACTAGGTCCTACATGGCTCCCATAGGGCTCTGGTCAAAAGTAGTGTACTACTACATAGGGGAATAGGGGAATAGGGTGCCATTTGTGATGCAAACAAGGCGTTATGCCTGGCTCTGCTGTGTGTACACGTACCTGCTAAAAGAAGAGGGCCTTGAGAATTTTATGTAACCTTTATGTAACCTTTATTTAACTAGGCAAGTCAGTTAAGAACAAATTCTTATTTTCAATGACGGCCTAGGAACAGTGGGTTAACTGCCTTGTTCAGGGGCAGAACGACAGATGTGTACCTTGTCGGCCTCGGGGATTTGAACCAGCAACCTTCCGGTTACTAGTCCAGGAATAATGATGTGAAAGATCTCCAAGATGCAAGTTGAACCTCTGAGACCTGCATCTAGTGTAGAGTCATTAAAGCTCACCCCTAAAACATGGAGGTTAATAAGGTGTAGTGGGCTAATGGGTTGGATTTCAGAATAATCACACAGAATGAACTAATACAGACACACACAAGAACAACAACAAAAATCACATGTCTATAGCCATGTTTTCAAAAATCAAAGTATGCTAAACACGTTTGGAGTGAAGGCAATAGCAGGCTACGTTCCAGAATCTTGCTTCTCACTAGCATATAGGAGATCAGTCAGAGAACTTACATAAGGCCCCCCCTCCCGATGTCAACAACAATATCAAAAGGCATGATGAACGCATTCCCTCCTCACGGCACTGTCTGCATCTGTACAATTGATGCAACTCACACAGAAGAATATAAATCCTACAGATTTGATTACGGGTAGGCTACATACTATCAGAGCAAGAACTCACTCACCGCCACAGATCCCGAGGAGGAGGCGATGTAAACCTTGATCACCATAGTATTTTTGGTGCTGTGCGTCGCACGGCTGAACTCGAGCGGTTTTATATTCCGTTTCACTTGAGGCGTTTATCCCAGTAGTAGGATCCTAATGTAAGTGCCTCTCCTCGCAGTTCAAGCCGTGTTTATATTAATGTCAGTGTTGGTAGGTAGGCTGCGCGCCTCCCGGTATTTATAGGCTACAGTCAGTGCCACGATAACGTCGTACCGTGGACCGCGCTCCCCCATCCGGCACCCTGCGGTCCTGACAGCACTGATCTTTTGGACTGAACTGAACCACACTGAGCCTGCTTGACACATGCATTATGTGAAATATAGTTTGTTTGTATACAACGAAAGGTTACTGCAGCCAGGAGCTTTTTAATACCTTTCGAAAAAAGGACAAATCTGGACAAATAACAGATCAGGACAAATGCACAGAACAGCACGCCAGACCGTTGCAACAATTTAATGAATCACACACACACCATAAGGGCTAATGACAATCAAAAACATATTCCTAATATAGATCAACTCTTTATTCAGAATAGATTAATACAAACCTAGAAACAACCATTAGGTTAGGTCTCCTTATTAATTTGAATGTATTCTTGAATAAATCTGAATATCTTGAACTCACGCAACAAGTGGTCACAGCGCCACTCTCTGGCGTAACGACGTAACTACAGTATGCGGAAGAACGGGGGTTGCCATGGCACCGCTAACACCTTAGCTAGCGAGATAAACAGCTAGCTAACTCAGTCGATCAGTTTCAGATCATGGCTGACCATGGAGACGTGAAGCCAAGGTAATCTGAACGGGATGGGTTGATGTACCTTTCCTAAATGCTAACTAACTAACTAACTAACTAGCTAGTTAGATAGATAGAAAACAACAACAGACTAGACATGGAATAGTTTGATTGCAAGCAACTAGCTAATAATATACATTCATTGCTGTTACAAGTAGCTAGCAAAGACGTTATTGAACAGTCAATGTAGCTAGCAAGCTAGCTAGTTGAAAGCCTAAACAAATAATCGACTCATATGTTGATGAAATAGCTAAATTAGCTAGCTTTAAACTTAAATTACTATAGGCTCAGAAGGATCCAGGTCACAGGCTGGATGCTTCTTGAGACTGTCGTTGCAGTACTTCTGCCTTGAAGTCTTGGAGCCTCAAAAACGTATCGGCAGCAAATATGATGTCCAGCTTTTTGGACTTTTTGGACACTTGTGCAGTACCATTACCCAACTTTATCAGGAGTTATCCTGAGTCTATTTGCGAGCGGGAAATGCAGAAGTATTTTATTTTTCACAATGATCAGCTTGTCGAAAAAAATGACAGATACAAACTTGAAACCACTGATCATGACAATGGGGTGAAACTCCTGGACAACAAATCAAATGTTATTTGTCACATGCGCCGAATACACCTTACAGTGAAATGTTTACTTACAAGCCCTTAACCAACAATGCAGTTTTAAGAAAATACCACCCCCCCCCCCCCCCCAAAAAAAACCCCGAAACAAAATAAAAGAAGAAGAACATATAATTAAAGCGCAGCAGTAAATAACAATAGCGGGGCTTTATACAGGGGGCACCGGTGTTGAGGTCCATTTTACTTTGACCTTTCCTGTTTTTAGGATATGTTTGTTATTTGATTGAGTGGCATTTAGATTAGGCCATTTGATCGGAGAAAGCTGCATGATGTAAAAAGTGTCCGTCTCATTACATTGTCATACATTTTATCTCCAGCCTTTAGGCGCACTGGGAACGCACAAGCAAAATATCTTGTGCCCAAGCCTTTGACAAAGTGGGAACTGCTTATCACAGGGCGGCATCAGTGCTCACCTAAAAAGCCCATATGCCACTGGTTGAGCGGAATTTTAATTGTTTTTGTGCAGAATTCTGGGAGGTTTTATGTGTTGTTGTTGGAGGTGCGTCTTGGTCAGTTTAGCTCAGAAAATGGCGCCCTCGTCAATCTGCCGCCATAGGCGGCCCCCAATGAGCGGGCTGGCCCTGCTGACTGGTATGGATAGAGAGGCCTGGTCAGGGACACTGACTGACTGGTATGGAGAGAGAGGCCTGGTCAGGGACACTGACTGACTGGTATGGAGAGAGAGGCCTGGTCAGGGACACTGACTGACTGGTATGGAGAGAGAGGCCTGGTCAGGGACACTGACTGACTGGTATGGAGAGAGAGGCCTGGTCAGGGACACTGACTGACTGGTATGGAGAGAGAGGCCTGGTCAGGGACACTGACTGACTGGTATGGAGAGAGAGGCCTGGTCAGGGACACTGACTGACTGGTATGGAGAGAGAGGCCTGGTCAGGGACACTGACTGACTGGTATGGAGAGAGAGGCCTGGTCAGGGACACTGACTGACTGGTATGGAGAGAGAGGCCTGGTCAGGGACACTGACTGACTGGTATGGAGAGAGAGGCCTGGTCAGGGACACTGACTGACTGGTATGGAGAGAGAGGCCTGGTCAGGGACACTGACACATAATGGGGATCAAATGGTGATTTTTGTTATTTTGGAGTTAAATTCAGTCGTAGTTCAGTCAAAGAAGTCCCTGTTTAATGGTCAGGAGGATTCAGAGTCAGAAGTGCTGTTTTCACCCTATAGGATAACCTGCTGTTCTATTGAAGTGCTGTTTTCACCCTATAGGATAACCTGCTGTTCTATTGAAGTGCTGTTTTCACCCTATAGGATAACCTGCTGTTCTATTGAAGTGCTGTTTTCACCCTATAGGATAACCTGTTGTTCTATTGAAGTGCTGTTTTCACCCTATTGGATAATCTACTGTTCTATTGAAGTGCTGTTTTCACCCTATTGGATAATCTACTGTTCTATTGAAGTGCTGTTTTCACCCTATAGGATAACCTGCTGTTCTATTGAAGTGCTGTTTTCACCCTATAGGATAACCTATTGAAGTGCTGTTTTCACCCTATAGGATGAAGTGCTGTTTTCACCCTATAGGATAACCTACTGTTCTATTGAAGGTGTCGAAAACATTCCACAGGGATGCTGGTCCATGTTGACTCCAATGATTCCCACAGTTGTGTCAAGTTGGCTGGAAGTCCTTTGGGTCCTTGGAGCCCTAACGCAAACAAAAGGGTATTTTTTTCTTCCTGTCACTTCACTCCTATTGCAGAGCATCAGAGTCATTTGTTCACAACAATACTCCCGCAGAAAGCTCACCTTCAGTCCCAGACAGTACAGGGACCATAGAGATCCTACGGAATTACTAAGTTTGATATGTAATTCTATGGCAGAGACCAAGGAGGGAGGTGAGTTCCTGTTCAGGCTATTGGTCTGTCAGAGCACCAATACATGGCCAATGTGTTTCAGAGACCAGGCCAAGACAATGCCAACTCTTTTTTTACTTCTAGGAGGGTAAGACTTGGGGTGTATCTCAAATGGCACACTATTCCCTATATAGTGCACTACTTTTTGAAGAGGGCCTTGCACTCTTTCCCACCTTGGATAGAAAGTTGTTCGTAAAACCAGTCTATTAATGCCAAATAATAGTCCGTTCACCCTCAAAACACTAGCTTACTGAGGATTGTTTCATTATACAGTGTTCTTACTACAGTGCCTTGCAAAAGTATTCACCCCTCTTGGCGTTTTTCCTATTTTGTTGCATTACAACCTGTAATTTAAATAGATTTTTATTTTGATTTCATGTAATGGACGTACACAAAATAGTCCAAATTGGTGAAGTGAAATGAACAAATGTACTTGTTACATTTTGTTTTTTTTTACTGAAAAGTGGTGCGTTCACATCTATTCACCCCCTTTGCTATGAAGCCCCTAAATAATATTTGGTGCAACATTTGTTAATAAAGTCCACCTGTGTGCAATCTAAGTGTCACATGATCTGTCACATGATCTCAGTATATATACACCTGTTCTGAAAGGCCCCAGATTCTGCAACACCACTAAGCAAGGGGCACCACCAAGCAAGCGGCACCATGAAGACCAAGGAGCTCTCCAAACAGGTCAGGGACAAAGTTGTGGAGAAGTACAGATCAGGGTTGGGTTATAAAAACATATCCTTAACTTTGAACATCCCACGGAGCACCATTAAATCCATTATTAAAAAATGGAAAGAATATGGCACCACAACAAACCTGCCAAGAGAGGGCCGCCCACCAAAACTCACAGACCAGGCAAGGAGGGCATTAATCAGAGAGGCAACAAAGAGACCAAAGATAACCCTGAAGGAGCTGCAAAGCTCCACAGTGGAGATTGGAGTATCTGACCATAGGATCATTTTAAGCCGTACACTCCACAGAGCTGGGCTTTACAGAAGAGTGGCCAGAAAAAAGCCATTGCTTAAAGAAAAAAATAAGCAAACATGTTTGGTGTTCGCCAAAAGGCAATGTTGGAGACTCCCCAAACATATGGAAGAAGGTACTCTGGTCAGATGAGACTAAAATGTAGCTTTTTTGGCCATCAAGGAAAACGCTATGATTGGGGTAAACCCAACACTTCTCATCACCCCGAGAACACCATCCCCACAGTGAAGCATGGTAGTGGCAGCATCATGCTGTGGGGGTGTTTTTCATCGGCAGGGACTGGGAAACTGGTCAGAATTGAAGGAATGATGGATGGCACGAAATACAGGGAAATTCTTGAGGGAAACCTGTTTCAGTCTTCCAGAGATTTGAGACTGGGACGGAGGTTCACCTTCCAGCAGAACAATGACCTTAAGTGTACTGCTAAAGCAACGCTCGAGTGGTTTAAGGGGAAACATTTAAATGTCTTGGAATGGCCTAGTCAAAGCCCAGACCTTAATCCAACTGAGAATCTGTGGTATGACTTAAAGATTGCTGTACACCAGCAGAACCCATCCAACTTGAAGGAGTTGAAGCCGTTTTGCCTTGTAGAACGGGCAAAAATCCCAGTGGCTAGATGTGCCAAGCTTATAGAGACATACCCCAAGAGATTTGCAGCTGTAATTGTTGCAAAAGGTGGCTCTACAAAGTATTGACTTTGAGGGGGGGTGAATAGTTATGCACGCTCAAGTTAAAAAATGTTTTGTCTTATTTCTTGTCTGTTTCACCATGAAAAATATTTTGCATCTTCAAAGTGGTAGGCATGTTGTGTAAATCAATTTTTATTCCAGGTTGTAAGGCAACACAATAGGAAAAATGCCAAGTGGGGTGAATACTTTCGCAATCAACTGTATAGCTATATACAGTGTTGAGCTTCTATTCATATTCTTTTTTTTAAATAAAAATTACACATCAAATACCCTAACAATGAGAAATAAAGTAGTCGGCATGGGGAAAAATTGGTCAGAAGGGAACCATGGCGCTCTCCCAGAAACTTGGCTGGGGGCGTAAAACCAATTCAGACAAACTAAGAGGTGGAATGGGTCTGCACTCAAAACAATGGTGCATAAAGCTTACTAAATTATTAGATAAAAAAAAAGTATATTATTCATTTCATCAGGGACAGTGTACACAAACACAGCCATCTTCAGTGTGTATGTACAATTTTCTTTTAAATCAAAACAGCATTTTGTAGTGAACAACCAATGAGTAGAGTCATGTTCCTACTGTTTTGTCACTCAGTGTATAATGTCTTTCCATGACAGACTGACCAGGTGAAAGCTATGATCCCTTAGTGATGTCACCTCCACTTCAATCAGTGTAGATGAAGGGGAGGAGACAGGTTAAAGAAGGATTTTTAAGCCTTGAGACAATAGAGACATGGATTGTGTATGTGTGCCATTCAGAGGGTGAATAGGCAAGACTAAATATTTAAGTGCCTTTGAACGGGGTAATGGCAGTAGGTGCCTGGCACACCGGTTTGAGTATGTCAAAAACTGCAACGCTGCTGGGGTTTTTCACACTCAACTGTTTCCCCGTGTGTATCAAGAATGGTCCACCACCCAAAGCACATCCAGCCAACTTGACACAATTGAGGCTATTCTGAAAGTAAAAAGGAATGGTGCAACTCAATATTAAAAAGTTGTTGTTAATGTTTTGTACTCTCAGTATATATAGCCTACGCATACCCCACTGAATCTTGAAATATACAGTACGATAACTTATGAATGCAGGTTAATTGAGGCTGTTCTTATGAAGGGCCTTGGTCAGGGAGGTGACCAAGAACCCGATGGTCACTCTGACAGAGCTCTGGAGTTCCTTTGTGGAGATGTACATTTTTTTTGTGTGTGCAAAATATAATAAAACTGAAATATCACATTTACATAAGTTTTCAGACCCTTCACTCAGTACTTTATTGAAGCACCTTTGGCAGCGATTACAGCCTTAAGTCTTCTTGGGTATGACCCTACAAGCTTGGTACACCTGTTTCTCCCGTTGTTCTCTGTAGATCCTCTCAAGCTCCTCTCAGGAATTTTCAGGTCTCTCCAGAGATGTTCGATCGGGTCCAACTCCAGGCTTTGGCTGGGCCACTCAAGGACATTCAGAGACTTGTCCCGAAGCCACTCCTGCGTTGTCTTGGCTGTGTGCTTTGGGTCGTTGTCCTTTTGGAAGCTGAGCCTTCGCCCAGTCTGAAGGTGTTCCTAGTATTTTGTACACTCAGTGTACAGTGCATTCAGAGTATTCAGGCCCCTTCCCTTAGTCCACATTTTATTACATTACAGCCTTATTCTAAAATTGAATAAATATTTTTTTCTACACAAAATACCCCAACATCTACACAAAATACCCCATAATGACAAAGCGAAAACAGGTTTTTAAAAATGTTTGCAAATGTATAAAAAAACAGATACCTTATTTACATAAGTATTCATACCTTTTGCTATGACTCTCGAAATTGAACTCCGGTGCATTCTGTTACCATTGATCATCCTTGATGTTTCTACAACTTGATTGGAGTCCACCTGTGGTAATTGATTGGACATGATTTGGTAAGGCACACACCTGTCTATATAAGGTCCCACAGTTGACAGTGCATGTCAGAGCAAAAACCAAGCCATGAGGTCGAAGGAAATGTGCGTAGAGCTCCGAGACAGAATTGTGTCGAGGCACAGATCTGGGAATAATACAAAAGAATTCTGCAGTATTGAAGGTTTCCAAGACTACAGTGGCCATCATTCTTAAATGGAAGACGTTTGGATCCACCAAGACTCTTCCTAGAACTGGCTGCCCAAGAACACAATGGTCACTCTAACAGAGTTCCGGAGTTCCAATGTGGAGATGGAAGAACCTTCCAGAAGGACAACCATCTCTGCAGCACTCCACCAATCAGGCCTTTATTGTAGAGTGGCCAGACCAAAGCCACTCCTCAGTAAAAGGAACGACAGCCCACTTGGAGTTTCCCAAGAGGCACCTAAAGGACTCTCACCATGAAAACAAGATTTTATGGTCTGATGAAACCAAAATGTAACTCTTCGGCCTGAATGCCAAGCGTCACATCTGGAGGTAACCTGGCACCATCCGTATGGTGGTGGCAGCATCATGCTGTGGGGATGTTTTTCAGCGGCAGGGACTGGAAGACTAGTCAGGATCAAGGGAAAGATGAACAGAGCAAAGTACAGAGAGACCCTTGATGAAAACCTGCTCGAGAGCGCTCAGGACCTCAGACTGAGGAGAAGGTTCCAACAGGACTACAACCCAAAGCACACAGCCAAGACAATGCAGGAGTGGCTTTGGGTCTCTGAATGTCATTGAGTGTTCCAGCCAGAGGCCAGACTCTCTGGAGAGAAGGTCACTGACTGACTGGCTGTGAGAGGCTGACTGAGGTGTTGGCTGACTGGCTGGCTGGCTGTGAGGTGTTGGCTGGCTGGATGGATGGCTGGCTGTGAGGTGCTGCTGCCAGTGGGAAGAAGATTGTCACAGCTTTAGTAGAAACTTTTGTTTAGCGGTGTTGATTTTAATGTAGATTGGAGGTTAAAGGCAAGTATAAGTCATGTTAAGGATCCGCCACTTTAAAAAAAATGTTCAGCCTAAAATGACATACGCAAATCTAACTGCCTGCAGCTCAGGCCCTGAAGCAAGGATATGCATATTCTTGGTACCATTTGAAAGGAAACACTTTGAAGTTTGTGAAAATGTGAAAGGAATGTAGGAGAATAACACATTAGATCTGGTAAAAGATAATACAAAGAAAAAACCAACAATTGTTTTGGTACTGTCTTTGAAATGCAAGAGAATGGCTGTAATGTATTATTCCAGCCCAGGTGCAATGGCAGCAGTGTATGTGCAAAGTTTTAGACTGATCCAATGCACCATTGCGTTTCTGTTCAAAATGTTATATCAAGACTGCCCAAATGTGCCTAATTTGTTTATTAATAACTTTAAGTTCAAAACTGTGCACTCTCCTCGAACAACAGCGTGACATTCTTTCACTGTAATAGCTACTGTAAATTATGCAGTGCAGTTAGATTAACAAGAATTTAAGCTTTCTGCCAATATCAGATATGTCTATCTCCTGGGAAATGTTCTTGTTACTTACAACCTCATGCTAATCGCATTACGTTTTGCTCAACCGTCCCGTGGATGGGACGCCGATCCCGATTTTGAAGTTTTAAAAGAAAACAAGTCGCATCAGAATTTAGTGCAAGCTAATAGAAACAAGGTACTTCTGCTTTCAGATGTTAGCCCTTATCTTAGAGACAGACAGCCACACCCAGCCAGCCAGCCAGCCACTCAGCCAGCCAGCAGGAAGAGGATATTGCTGCTATATAAACCCTCCTGATCAGGTGTCAGTTGAAGCAGTCCCATCAGCTCCACACCAGAGAATATAGTGTCAACATTATACTCTTGATCAATGACAAGTCTATGCATCAATAGACTAAAAGAAGCATACAACAGGTACTCGTTAGACAAACAATTGGCCAGTGAATTGAAATCGTGGGCAAAAATATACATATATATTGTTCAGTTGTCTGAAATCATAATGTCCTTGTAAAGACCGCTATAACGGCATATTAGGTCCAGTTTATCTCTTGGAATATAACCTGTGGTTGAGTCCCAAATGGAACTATATAAATGCTCCATTTAAATAAGGACCGGTTCTGTTCCCGCTGCGATGGGATTAACCCGTCACAACCAATCACGTCACATTAACTTGTGACTGTCCGCCAATCAGATCACTTGATACTCTGCCTCTATGTAGCATGAGAAGGCAGGCAGGCCTCGTCCATTCTGCAAGGGGTCAAAGGTCCTCTCTCTTTACCCTTTATAGGTTCTGACAAAACGACTGCTTCCTAAATGGCACCCTATTCCCTATATAGTGCACTACTTTTGACAAGTGCCCATAGGGTTCTGGTCAAAAGTAGTGCACTACGTAGCGAATAGGGTACCATTTGGGAGGTAACCTGTATCTGAAGGCACAATGACTGGTGACAGGGTAAGACACAGTAAGAGAGTAAACAGAAGCACACAGCTGTTGCTGATTTGAGATAAGGGTAAACCTTGGTAGGAAGTGATTGGTTGAGTGTAAAACATGCCTCCACGTAAAGCCCCAGCCATGTTAGTCAGGAATACAGGCCTCTACGTAAAGCCTCAGCCATGTTAGGAATACAGGCCTCTACGTAAAGCCCCAGGCATGTTAGTCAGGAATACAGGCCTCCACGTAAAGCCTCAGCCATGTTAGTCAGGAATACAGGCCTCTACGTAAAGCCTCAGGCATGTTAGTCAGGAATACAGGCCTCTACGTAAAGCCTCAGCCATGTTAGTCAGGAATACAGGCCTCTACGTAAAGCCCCAGGCATGTTAGTCAGGAATACAGGCCTCTACGTAAAGCCTCAGCCATGTTAGGAATACAGGCCTCCACGTAAAGCCTCAGCCATGTTAGTCAGGAATACAGGCCTCCACGTAAAGCCTCAGCCATGTTAGTCAGGAATACAGGCCTCTACGTAAAGCCTCAGCCATGTTAGTCAGGAATACAGGCCTCTACGTAAAGCCCCAGGCATGTTAGTCAGGAATACAGGCCTCTACGTAAAGCCTCAGCCATGTTAGGAATACAGGCCTCCACGTAAAGCCTCAGCCATGTTAGTCAGGAATACAGGCCTCTACGTAAAGCCCCAGGCATGTTAGTCAGGAATACAGGCCTCTACGTAAAGCCTCAGCCATGTTAGTCAGGAATACAGGCCTCTACGTAAAGCCCCAGGCATGTTAGTCAGGAATACAGGCCTCTACGTAAAGCCTCAGCCATGTTAGTCAGGAATACAGGCCTCTACGTAAAGCCTCAGCTATGTTAGTCAGGAATACAGGCCTCTACGTAAAGCCCCAGGCATGTTAGTCAGGAATACAGGCCTCTACGTAAAGCCTCAGCTATGTTAGTCAGGAATACAGGCCTCTACGTAAATCCTCAGCCATGTTAGTCAGGAATACAGGCCTCTACGTAAAGCCTCAGCTATGTTAGTCAGGAATACAGGCCTCTACGTAAATCCTCAGGCATGTTAGTCAGGAATACAGGCCTCTACGTAAATCCTCAGGCATGTTAGTCAGGAATACAGGCCTCTACGTAAAGCCTCAGCTATGTTAGTCAGGAATACAGGCCTCTACGTAAATCCTCAGCCATGTTAGTCAGGAATACAGGCCTCTATGTAAAGCCTCAGCTATGTTAGTCAGGAATACAGGCCTCTACGTAAATCCTCAGGCATGTTAGTCAGGAATACAGGCCTCTACGTAAATCCTCAGGCATGTTAGTCAGGAATACAGGCCTCTACGTAAATCCTCAGCCATGTTAGTCAGGAATACAGGCCTCTACGTAAAGCCTCAGACAATATAATATTGAATATTCCAAGACCAGACAGTCACTCCTTCGATTCTGTCTCCAATGGCAGCCTATTCCCCATAATATAGGGCTCAGGTCAAAGGGCAGCCTATTTCTCCCAATACAGGGCTCAGGTCAAAAGGCAGCTTATTCAAAAGTAGTGCTCTATATAGGAAATTGGGTGCCATTTGGGCCGCAGCCTGATTTGTGAAGAGACTCCAGACAGAGCAGTATGGGTAATGAAGATGGCTGCCCTCCGGCGGGCAGCCTCGGCGTCATCCTGGTCACTGATAGCAGATACTGCCAATAACGCTAGAATAACGTCAGTCTTTCAGTCTTAGTTAGAAGCTCCTAAATACCAGTATGAATGGCGAGCAAAACTACACCATGGCTCACAGTGAAGCAGCAGGTCACCATCAGGTGGGCCATTAGGAATGTTACTGGACCCTCCTGGTCCATGCTGCAGCCCAGCCATGGGGGTAGTGGGCTAGTCGGTAGGGGTTAGGGTCTAGACGTTAGGGGCGTAACCCCATCTTGGTCCATACTGACCCCTAGAGCCTTTATATCGTTGCTGATATCAGAGATCATGCGGTCCTACTCATCTCCTTCGGAGAAGGGCTAGCCCTTCGTCAGACCGGCCCCCTCCCGCCGCATCATTCCCATTGGTGGTTGAGGAGCTGGTGGTACGGCGGTAGCGTCCAAAGCGATGACGCCGCGGGCGTCCTTAACTCCGTTGGTCTCCAGGAAGTTCTCAAAGGGCTGGCTGTCCTTCTTCTCTGGGATGAAAGGCCTCAGGCCTGGGAGGTGGGTGAGGTTGGGGAGGTTGGGAAGAGGAGGGAGGATTGGAGAGGGTATTAATGTATTCTATGTGTTAAACAGGAAGTTCTCAAAGTGCTGGCTGTCCTTCTCTGGGAGGCTGGGGTGGAGGAGGGGGACGGAGAGTTACCCACTGCCTCCAGAGAACCCTGGAACAAACTGTTTGAAAACACACACAGCAGCATTAGAACCCTAGAGAACAGCAGCATTAGAACCCTAGAGAACAGCAGCATTAGAACCCTAGAGAACATCAGCATTAGAACCCTAGAGAACAGCAGCATTAGAACCCTAGAGAACAGCAGCATTAGAACCCTAGAGAACAGCAGCATTAGAACCCTAGAGAACAGCAGCATTAGAACCATAGAGAACAGCAGCATTAGAACCCTAGAGAACAGCAGCATTAGAACCCTAGAGAACAACAGCATTATAAACCCTGGAACTACCTAAACAACACAGAACAACAGCATTATAAACCCTGGAACTACCTAAACAACACAGAACAACAGTATTAGAACCCTGGAACTACCTAAACAACACAGAACAACAGTATTAGAACCCTGGAACTACCTAAACAACACAGAACAACAGCATTAGAACCCTGGAACTACCTAAACAACACAGAACAACAGCATTAGATACCCTGGAACTACCTAAACAACACAGGACAACAGTATTAGAACCCTGGAACTACCTAAACAACACAGAACAACAGCATTAGAACCCTGGAACTACCTAAACAACACAGAACAACAGCATTAGAACCCTAGAGAACAACAGTATTAGAACCCTGGAACTACCTAAACAACACAGAACAACAGCATTAGAACCCTGGAACTACCTAAACAACACAGAACAACAGCATTAGAACCCTGGAACTACCTAAACAACACAGAACAACAGCATTATAAACCCTGGAACTACCTAAACAACACAGAACAACAGCATTAGAACCATAGAGAACAACAGTATTAGAACCCTGGAACAACCTAAACAACACAGAACAACAGCATTAGAACCCAGGAACTACCTAAACAACACAGGACAACAGTATTAGAACCCTGGAACTACCTAAACAACACAGAACAACAGCATTAGAACCCTGGAACTACCTAAACAACACAGGACAACAGTATTAGAACCCTGGAACTACCTAAACAACACAGAACAACAGCATTAGAACCCTGGAACTACCTAAACAACACAGAACAACAGCATTATAAACCCTGGAACTACCTAAACAACACAGAACAACAGCATTATAAACCCTGGAACTACCTAAACAACACAGAACAACAGCATTAGAACCCTGGAACTACCTAAACAACACAGAACAACAGCATTATAAACCCTGGAACTACCTAAACAACACAGAACAACAGCATTAGAACCCTAGAGAACAACAGTATTAGAACCCTGGAACTACCTAAACAACACAGAACAACAGTATTAGAACCCTGGAACTACCTAAACAACACAGAACAACAGCATTATAAACCCTGGAACTACCTAAACAACACAGAACAACAGCATTAGAACCCTGGAACTACCTAAACAACACAGAACAACAGCATTATAAACCCTGGAACTACCTAAACAACACAGAACAACAGCATTATAAACCCTGGAACTACCTAAACAACACAGAACAACAGCATTAGAACCCTGGAACTACCTAAACAACACAGAACAACAGCATTAGAACCCTGGAACTACCTAAACAACACAGAACAACAGCATTAGAACCCTGGAACTACCTAAACAACACAGAACAACAGCATTATAAACCCTGGAACTACCTAAACAACACAGAACAACAGCATTAGAACCCTGGAACTACCTAAACAGCACAGAACAACAGCATTATAAACCCTGGAACTACCTAAACAACACAGAACAACAGCATTAGAACCCTGGAACTACCTAAACAACACAGAACAACAGTATTAGAACCCTGGAACTACCTAAACAACACAGAACAACAGTATTATAAACCCTGGAACTACCTAAACAACACAGGACAACAGCATTAGAACCCTAGAGAACAACAGTATTAGAACCCTGGAACTATCTAAACAACACAGAACAACAGCATTAGAACCCTGGAACTACCTAAACAACACAGAACAACAGCATTAGAACCCTAGAGAACAACAGCATTAGATACCCTGGAACTACCTAAACAACACAGAACAACAGTATTAGAACCCTGGAACTACCTAAACAAAACAGAACAACAGCATTATAAACCCTGGAACTACCTAAACAACACAGAACAACAGTATTAGAACCCTGGAACTACCTAAACAACACAGAACAACAGTATTAGAACCCTGGAACTACCTAAACAACACAGAACAACAGTATTAGAACCCTGGAACTACCTAAACAACACAGAACAACAGTATTGGAACCCTGGAACTACCTAAACAACACAGAACAACAGCATTAGAACCCTGGAACTACCTAAACAACACAGAACAACAGCATTAGAACCCTGGAACTACCTAAACAACACAGAACAACAGCATTAGAACCCTGGAACTACCTAAACAACACAGAACAACAGCATTAGAAACCCTGGAACTACCTAAACAACACAGAACAACAGCATTAGAACCCTGGAACTACCTAAACAACACAGAACAACAGTATTAGAACCCTGGAACTACCTAAACAACACAGAACAACAGCATTATAAACCCTGGAACTACCTAAACAACACAGGACAACAGTATTAGAACCCTGGAACTACCTAAACAACACAGAACAACAGCATTAGAACCCTAGAGAACAGCAGCATTAGAACCCTAGAGAACAGCAGCATTAGAACCCTAGAGAACAACAGCATTAGAACCCTAGAGAACAGCAGCATTAGAACCCTGGAACTACCTAAACAACACAGAACAACAGCATTAGAACCCTAGAGAACAGCAGCATTAGAACCCTAGAGAACAGCAGCATTAGAACCCTGGAACTACCTAAACAACACAGAACAACAGCATTAGAACCCTAGAGAACAGCAGCATTAGAACCCTGGAACTACCTAAACAACACAGAACAACAGTATTAGAACCCTAGAGAACAACAGTATTAGAACCCTAGAGAACAGCAGCATTAGAACCCTGGAACTACCTAAACAACACAGAACAACAGTATTAGAACCCTAGAGAACAACAGTATTAGAACCCTAGAGAACAACAGTATTAGAACCCTGGAACTACCTAAACAACACAGAACAACAGTATTAGAACCCTAGAGAACAACAGTATTAGAACCCTAGAGAACAACAGTATTAGAACCCTAGAGAACAACAGCATTATAAACCCTGGAACTACCTAAACAACACAGAACAACAGCATTATAAACCCTGGAACTACCTAAACAACACAGAACAACAGTATTAGAACCCTGGAACTACCTAAACAACACAGAACAACAGCATTATAAACCCTGGAACTACCTAAACAACACAGAACAACAGTATTAGAACCCTAGAGAACAACAGTATTAGAACCCTAGAGAACAACAGTATTAGAACCCTAGAGAACAACAGTATTAGAACCCTGGAACTACCTAAACAACACAGAACAACAGTATTAGAACCCTAGAGAACAACAGTATTAGAACCCTAGAGAACAACAGTATTAGAACCCTAGAGAACAACAGTATTAGAACCCTAGAGAACAACAGTATTAGAACCCTGGAACTACCTATGGAACACACAGCCAGAAGTATAGCTAGGTACAAGGTGCTGCCCTCCTCTTTGAAGGCTTCCTTAACGTTTCCTTAACGTCCACTTTGCTTGAAGAGTCGTCTTCACCATCAGAGCGAAAACACAGATTAATATTTATTCCTGCTCCTAGTATTAACAGCAGAGCCTAACCCCCCCCATATTTATTCCTGCTCCTAGTATTAACTCCTAACCCCCCCCCATATTTATTCCTGCTCCTAGTATTAACAGCAGCAGAGCCTACCCCCCCCCCATATTTATTCCTGCTCCTAGTATTAACAGCAGCAAAGCCTAACCCCCCCCATATTTATTCCTGCTCCTAGTATTAACAGCAGCAGAGCCTAACCCCCCCATATTTATTCCTGCTCCTAGTATTAACAGCAGCAGAGCCTAACCCCCCCCATATTTATTCCTGCTCCTAGTATTAACAGCAGCAGAGCCTAACCCCCCCATATTTATTCCTGCTCCTAGTATTAACAGCAGAGCCTAACCCCCCCATATTTATTCCTGCTCCTAGTATTAACAGCAGAGCCTAACCCCCCCATATTTATTCCTGCTCCTAGTATTAACAGCAGCAGAGCCTAACCCCCCCATATTTATTCCTGCTCCTAGTATTAACAGCAGCAGAGCCTAACCCCCCCCCATATTTATTCCTGCTCCTAGTATTAACAGCAGCAGAGCCTAACCCCCCCATATTTATTCCTGCTCCTAGTATTAACAGCAGCAGAGCCTAACCCCCCCCCCCCATATTTATTCCTGCTCCTAGTATTAACAGCAGAGCCTAACCCCCCCCATATTTATTCCTGCTCCTAGTATTAACTGCAGAGCCTAACCCCCCCATATTTATTCCTGCTCCTAGTATTAACAGCAGAGCCTAACCCCCCCATATTTATTCCTGCTCCTAGTATTAACAGCAGCAGAGCCTAACCCCCCCCATATTTATTCCTGCTCCTAGTATTAACAGCAGCAGAGCCTAACCCCCCCCCCCATATTTATTCCTGCTCCTAGTATTAACAGCAGCAGAGCCTAACCCCCCCATATTTATTCCTGCTCCTAGTATTAACAGCAGAGCCTAACCCCCCCCATATTTATTCCTGCTCCTAGTATTAACAGCAGCAGAGCCTAACCCCCCCCCCCCATATTTATTCCTGCTCCTAGTATTAACAGCAGAGCCTAACCCCCCCCATATTTATTCCTGCTCCTAGTATTAACAGCAGAGCCTAACCCCCCCCATATTTATTCCTGCTCCTAGTATTAACAGCAGAGCCTAACCCCCCCCATATTTATTCCTGCTCCTAGTATTAACAGCAGAGCCTAACCCCCCCCATATTTATTCCTGCTCCTAGTATTAACAGCAGAGCCTAACCCCCCCCCATATTTATTCCTGCTCCTAGTATTAACAGCAGCAGAGCCTAACCCCCCCATATTTATTCCTGCTCCTAGTATTAACAGCAGAGCCTAACCCCCCCCCCCATATTTATTCCTGCTCCTAGTATTAACAGCAGAGCCTAATCCCCCCTCATATTTATTCCTGCTCCTAGTATTAACAGCAGAGCCTAACCCCCCCCCCATATTTATTCCTGCTCCTAGTATTAACAGCAGAGCCTAACCCCCCCATATTTATTCCTGCTCCTAGTATTAACAGCAGAGCCTAACCCCCCCCATATTTATTCCTGCTCCTAGTATTAACAGCAGAGCCTAACCCCCCCCCATATTTATTCCTGCTCCTAGTATTAACAGCAGAGCCTAACCCCCCCCCATATTTATTCCTGCTCCTAGTATTAACAGCAGAGCCTACCCCCCCCCCCATATTTATTCCTGCTCCTAGTATTAACAGCAGAGCCTAACCCCCCCCATATTTATTCCTGCTCCTAGTATTAACAGCAGAGCCTACCCCCCCCCCCATATTTATTCCTGCTCCTAGTATTAACAGCAGAGCCTAACCCCCCCCCCATATTTATTCCTGCTCCTAGTATTAACAGCAGAGCCTAACCCCCCCCCCCATATTTATTCCTGCTCCTAGTATTAACAGCAGAGCCTAACCCCCCCCCATATTTATTCCTGCTCCTAGTATTAACAGCAGAGCCTAACCCCCCCCATATTTATTCCTGCTCCTAGTATTAACAGCAGCAGAGCCTAACCCCCCCATATTTATTCCTGCTCCTAGTATTAACAGCAGAGCCTAACCCCCCCATATTTATTCCTGCTCCTAGTATTAACAGCAGAGCCTAACCCCCCCATATTTATTCCTGCTCCTAGTATTAACAGCAGCAGAGCCTAACCCCCCCCATATTTATTCCTGCTCCTAGTATTAACAGCAGCAGAGCCTAACCCCCCCCCATATTTATTCCTGCTCCTAGTATTAACAGCAGCAGAGCCTAACCCCCCCATATTTATTCCTGCTCCTAGTATTAACAGCAGCAGAGCCTAACCCCCCCCATATTTATTCCTGCTCCTAGTATTAACAGCAGCAGAGCCTAACCCCCCCCCCCCATATTTATTCCTGCTCCTAGTATTAACAGCAGAGCCTAACCCCCCCCATATTTATTCCTGCTCCTAGTATTAACAGCAGAGCCTAACCCCCCCATATTTATTCCTGCTCCTAGTATTAACAGCAGAGCCTAACCCCCCCATATTTATTCCTGCTCCTAGTATTAACAGCAGCAGAGCCTAACCCCCCCCATATTTATTCCTGCTCCTAGTATTAACAGCAGCAGAGCCTAACCCCCCCCCCATATTTATTCCTGCTCCTAGTATTAACAGCAGCAGAGCCTAACCCCCCCATATTTATTCCTGCTCCTAGTATTAACAGCAGAGCCTAACCCCCCCCATATTTATTCCTGCTCCTAGTATTAACAGCAGCAGAGCCTAACCCCCCCCCCCCATATTTATTCCTGCTCCTAGTATTAACAGCAGAGCCTAACCCCCCCATATTTATTCCTGCTCCTAGTATTAACAGCAGAGCCTAACCCCCCCCATATTTATTCCTGCTCCTAGTATTAACAGCAGAGCCTAACCCCCCCCCATATTTATTCCTGCTCCTAGTATTAACAGCAGAGCCTAACCCCCCCCATATTTATTCCTGCTCCTAGTATTAACAGCAGAGCCTAACCCCCCCCATATTTATTCCTGCTCCTAGTATTAACAGCAGCAGAGCCTAACCCCCCCATATTTATTCCTGCTCCTAGTATTAACAGCAGAGCCTAACCCCCCCCCCATATTTATTCCTGCTCCTAGTATTAACAGCAGAGCCTAATCCCCCCTCATATTTATTCCTGCTCCTAGTATTAACAGCAGAGCCTAACCCCCCCCCATATTTATTCCTGCTCCTAGTATTAACAGCAGAGCCTAACCCCCCCATATTTATTCCTGCTCCTAGTATTAACAGCAGAGCCTAACCCCCCCCATATTTATTCCTGCTCCTAGTATTAACAGCAGAGCCTAACCCCCCCCCATATTTATTCCTGCTCCTAGTATTAACAGCAGAGCCTAACCCCCCCCCATATTTATTCCTGCTCCTAGTATTAACAGCAGAGCCTAACCCCCCCCCCATATTTATTCCTGCTCCTAGTATTAACAGCAGAGCCTAACCCCCCCCATATTTATTCCTGCTCCTAGTATTAACAGCAGAGCCTACCCCCCCCCCCATATTTATTCCTGCTCCTAGTATTAACAGCAGAGCCTAACCCCCCCCCCCATATTTATTCCTGCTCCTAGTATTAACAGCAGAGCCTAACCCCCCCCCCCCCATATTTATTCCTGCTCCTAGTATTAACAGCAGAGCCTAACCCCCCCCCATATTTATTCCTGCTCCTAGTATTAACAGCAGAGCCTAACCCCCCCCATATTTATTCCTGCTCCTAGTATTAACAGCAGAGCCTAACCCCCCCCATATTTATTCCTGCTCCTAGTATTAACAGCAGAGCCTAACCCCCCCCCCATATTTATTCCTGCTCCTAGTATTAACAGCAGAGCCTAACCCCCCTCATATTTATTCCTGCTCCTAGTATTAACAGCAGCAGAGCCTAACCCCCCCATATTTATTCCTGCTCCTAGTATTAACAGCAGAGCCTAACCCCCCCCATATTTATTCCTGCTCCTAGTATTAACAGCAGCAGAGCCTACCCCCCACCCTCATATTTATTCCTGCTCCTGTTATTAACAGCAGCAGAGCCTAACCCCCCCTCATATTTATTCCTGCTCCCAGTTTTAAAAGCAGAGCCTAATCCCCCCCCCTCATATTTATTCCTGCTCCTAGTATTAACAGCAGAGCCTAACCCCCCCCCCCTCATATTTATTCCTGCTCCTAGTATTAACAGCAGAGCCTAACCCCCCCCCTCATATTTATTCCTGCTCCTAGTATTAACAGCAGAGCCTAATCCCCCCCCCCTCATATTTATTCCTGCTCCTAGTATTAACAGCAGAGCCTAATCCCCCCCCCCTCATATTTATTCCTGCTCCTAGTATTAACAGCAGAGCCTAACCCCCCCCCTCATATTTATTCCTGCTCCTAGTATTAACAGCAGAGCCTAATCCCCCCCCCCTCATATTTATTCCTGCTCCTAGTATTAACAGCAGAGCCTAACCCCCCCCCTCATATTTATTCCTGCTCCTAGTATTAACAGCAGAGCCTAATCCCCCTCATATTTATTCCTGCTCCTAGTATTAACAGCAGAGCCTAATCCCCCCCCCCTCATATTTATTCCTGCTCCTAGTATTAACAGCAGAGCCTAACCCCCCCCCTCATATTTATTCCTGCTCCTAGTATTAACAGCAGAGCCTAATCCCCCCCCTCATATTTATTCCTGCTCCTAGTATTAACAGCAGAGCCTAATCCCCCCCCTCATATTTATTCCTGCTCCTAGTATTAACAGCAGAGCCTAATCCCCCCCCTCATATTTATTCCTGCTCCTAGTATTAACAGCAGATCTGGTGGGGTTGGTTCCGTCCAGGAAGTCTATAGTGGACTCAGTATAAATTCTCTGGACCACCTGGTTGGAGCATGACACGCTGCTGCGCCATGGTATACAACATTTTATTTTAGTTTATTAGGATGCCCATTGGCTGTTTCTCATGCAGCAGCTACTCTCATTAAGGACACTAGGAATCTACGACCCCACAACAAGTTGATGGACAGAAAGTAACACAGGGCAAAGTAATTACCATGACACCGCCCCTCCCCACTACCAGTGTCAGATTAGAGCCATAAGGGACACTAGGAATCTACCACCCTACTACCACTATCAGATTAGAGCCATAATGGAGACTAGGCATCTACCACAATCAGATTAGAGCCATAAGGGAGACTAGACATCTACCACTATCAGATTAGAGCCATAAGGGACACTAGGAATCTACCACCCTACTACCACTATCAGATTAGAGCCATAATGGAGACTAGGCATCTACCACTATCAGATTAGAGCCATAAGGGAGACTAGACATCTACCACCCCACTACCACTATCAGATTAGAGCCATAAGGGACACTAGGAATCTACCACCCTACTACCACAATCAGATTAGAGCCATAAGGGAGACTAGGCATCTACCACCCCACTACCACTATCAGATTAGAGCCATAAGGGACACTAGACATCTACCACCACACTACCACTATCAGATTAGAGCCATAAGGGACACTAGGAATCTACCACCCCACTACCACTATCAGATTAGAGCCATAATGGAGACTAGGCATCTACCACTATCAGATTAGAGCCATAAGGGAGACTAGACATCTACCACCACACTACCACTATCAGATTAGAGCCATAAGGGACACTAGGAATCTACCACCCCACTACCACTATCAGATTAGAGCCATAATGGAGACTAGGCATCTACCACTATCAGATTAGAGCCATAAGGGACACTAGGAATCTACCACCCTACTACCACTATCAGATTAGAGCCATTAGGGACACTAGGAATCTACCACCCTACTACCACAATCAGATTAGAGCCATAAGGGACACTAGGAATCTACCACCCTACTACCACAATCAGATTAGAGCCATAAGGGACACTAGGAATCTACCACCCAACTACCACTATCAGATTAGAGCCATAAGGGACACTAGGAATCTCCACCCTACTACCACTATCAGATTAGAGCCATAATGGAGACTAGACATCTACCACTATCAGATTAGAGCCATAAGGGACACTAGGAATCTACCACCCCACTACCACTATCAGATTAGAGCCATAATGGAGACTAGGCATCTACCACTATCAGATTAGAGCCATAAGGGACACTAGGAATCTACCACCCCACTACCACTATCAGATTAGAGCCATAATGGAGACTAGGCATCTACCACTATCAGATTAGAGCCATAAAGGAGACTAGGAATCTACCACCACACTACCACTATCAGATTAGGGGGATTGGGGTGGAGGCATATTGGCTGTGTAGGGTTGGGGGTGGAGGCATATTGGCTGTGTAGGGTTGGGGGTGGAGGCATATTGGCTGTGTAGGGTTGGGGGTGGAGGCATATTGGCTGGGTGGGGTTGGGGGTGGAGGCATATTGGCTGTGTAGGGTTGGGGGTGGAGGCATATTGGCTGTGTAGGGTTGGGGGTGGAGGCATATTGGCTGTGTAGGGTTGGGGGTGGAGGCATATTGGCTGTGTAGGGTTGGGGGTGGAGGCATATTGGCTGTGTAGGGTTGGGGGTGGAGGCATATTGGCTGGGTGGGGTTGGGGGTGGAGGCATATTGGCTGGGTGGGGTTGGGGGTGGAGGCATATTGGCTGTGTAGGGTTGGGGGTGGAGGCATATTGGCTGTGTAGGGTTGGGGGTGGAGGCATATTGGCTGGGTAGGGTTGGGGGTGGAGGCATATTGGCTGTGTAGGGTTGGGGGTGGAGGCATATTGGCTGGGTGGGGTTGGGGGTGGAGGCATATTGGCTGTGTAGGGTTGGGGGTGGAGGCATATTGGCTGTGTAGGGTTGGGGGTGGAGGCATATTGGCTGGGTGGGGTTGGGGGTGGAGGCATATTGGCTGTGTAGGGTTGGGGGTGGAGGCATATTGGCTGGGTGGGGTTGGGGGTGGAGGCATATTGGCTGTGTAGGGTTGGGGGTGGAGGCATATTGGCTGTGTAGGATTGGGGGTGGAGGCATATTGGCTGGGTAGGGTTGGGGGTGGAGGCATATTGGCTGTGTAGGGATGGGGGTGGAGGCATATTGGCTGTGTAGGGTTGGGGGTGGAGGCATATTGGCTGGGTGGGGTTGAGGGTGGAGGCATATTGGCTGTGTAGGGTTGGGGGTGGAGGCATATTGGCTGGGTGGGGTTGAGGGTGGAGGCATATTGGCTGTGTAGGGTTGGGGGTGGAGGCATATTGGCTGTGTAGGGTTGGGGGTGGAGGCATATTGGCTGTGTAGGGTTGGGGGTGGAGGCATATTGGCTGTGTAGGGTTGGGGGTGGAGGCATATTGGCTGTGTAGGGTTGGGGGTGGAGGCATATTGGCTGTGTAGGGTTGGGGGTGGAGGCATATTGGCTGGTTAGGGTTGGGGGTGGAGGCATATTGGCTGGGTGGGGTTGGGGGTGGAGGCATATTGGCTGTGTAGGGTTGGGGGTGGAGGCATATTGGCTGTGTAGAGTTGGGGGTGGAGGCATATTGGCTGGGTGGGGTTGGGGGTGGAGGCATATTGGCTGTGTAGGGTTGGGGGTGGAGGCATATTGGCTGTGTAGGGTTGGGGGTGGAGGCATATTGGCTGTGTAGGGTTGGGGGTGGAGGCATATTGGCTGGGTGGGGTTGGGGTGGAGGCATATTGGCTGGGTGGGGTTGGGGGTGGAGGCATATTGGCTGTGTAGGGTTGGGGGTGGAGGCATATTGGCTGGGTAGGGTTGGGGGTGGAGGCATATTGGCTGTGTAGGGTTGGGGTGGAGGCATATTGGCCGGGTGGGGTTGGGGGTGGAGGCATATTGGCTGGGTGGGGTTGGGGGTGGAGGCATATTGGCTGGGTGGGGTTGGGGGTGGAGGCATATTGGCTGTGTGGGGTTGGGGGTGGAGGCATATTGGCTGGGTGGGGTTGGGGGTGGAGGCATATTGGCTGGGTGGGGTTGGAGGCATATTGGCTGGGTGGGGTTGGGGGTAGAGGCATATTGGCTGGGTGGGGTTGGGGGTGGAGGCATATTGGCTGGGTGGGGTTGGGGGTGGAGGCATATTGGCTGTGTGGGGTTGGGGGTGGAGGCATATTGGCTGGGTGGGGTTGGGGGTGGAGGCATATTGGCTGGGTGGGGTTGGGGGTGGAGGCATATTGGCTGGGTGGGGTTGGGGGTGGAGGCATATTGGCTGGGTGGGGTTGGGGGTGGAGGCATATTGGCTGGGTGGGGTTGGGGGTGGAGGCATATTGGCTGGGTGGGGTTTGGGGTGGAGGCATATTGGCTGGGTGGGGTTGGGGGTGGAGGCATATTGGCTGGGTGGGGTTGGGGGTGGAGGCATATTGGCTGGGTGGGGTTGGGGGTGGAGGCATATTGGCTGGGTGGGGTTGGGGGTGGAGGCATATTGGCTGGGTGGGGTTGGGGGTGGAGGCATATTGGCTGGGTGGGGTTGGAGGCATATTGGCTGGGTGGGGTTGGAGGCATATTGGCTGGGTGGGGTTGGGGGTGGAGGCATATTGGCTGGGTGGGGTTGGGGGTGGAGGCATATTGGCTGGGTGGGGTTGGGGGTGGAGGCATATTGGCTGGGTGGGGTTGGGGGTGGAGGCATATTGGCTGGGTGGGGTTGGGGGTGGAGGCATATTGGCTGGGTGGGGTTGGGGGTGGAGGCATATTGGCTGGGTGGGGTTGGGGGTGGAGGCATATTGGCTGGGTGGGGTTGGGGGTGGAGGCATATTGGCTGGGTGGGGTTGGGGGTGGAGGCATATTGGCTGGGTGGTGTTGGGGGTGGAGGCATATTGGCTGGGTGGGGTTGTGGGTGGAGGCATATTGGCTGGGTGGGGTTGGGGGTGGAGGCATATTGGCTGGGTGGTGTTGGGGGTGGAGGCATATTGGCTGCGTGGGGTTGGGGGTGGAGGCATATTGGCTGGGTGGGGTTGGGGGTGGAGGCATATTGGCTGTGTAGGGTTGGGGGTGGAGGCATATTGGCTGGGTGGGGTTGGGGGTGGAGGCATATTGGCTGTGTAAAAAAATTGTTATACATTGCTGAGGTGTACTGTGACGTGTGCGCTGGGAGTCATGGAAACAAGTTCAGGAAGTGAATCATTTAATAAATAAATGAAACATAATATAACAAAAGAAGAAAAACAAACAACGCCTGGGGAAGGAACCAAAGGGAGTGAATAAACACTGTATATATATATATATATATATATATATATATATGACAGGTAATCAAGGAGGTGATGGAGTCCAGGTGAGTGTAATTTTACGCGAGTAACGATGGTGACAGGTGTGCGCCATAACGAGCAGCCTGGTGACCTGGTGACCGGCGAGGGAGCGCACATGACATGTACTCACTTTTGAGGACAACAAGGTGCAAGTACACAGCACAAATATGACACATTTCACTGGTAGTATGGACTGGTAGTATGAATCTGTACAATGCAACATGACCATCTAGAGGACACTATTAGACAGTACTGGTTCTTTCCGGTGGATTAGATAGCACTGTCGAGACTTTTTTTTTCCCCCCAAAGCACAGTAGTTCTCTCTCTATCCATCTAGCTACGTCTTCCTAGCCTGGTCCCAGATCTGTTTGTACGGTCTCGCCACTTTGAGAATGACCATAGGAGTTGGCAAGACAAACAGATCTGGGACCAGGCTAATGCCTTCGTAACCTCCTAAATCAAAACTGTCCCTTCCCTGATAATGCCAACAAATAGAGGAGGAGGAGAGAATTAATGGTCAAATATACAGATAGTTTAGATGCGTGAACAGTTCCAATTTGGAGTGTAGCGGCAGACTAGAGGGATGAGTGTTACTTCCTGTCTGGCTACAGGAAGCCCCGCACTCCTTTCACCCACCACAGGCATGAACCAGAGAGAGAAACATGTTTGCACGTGTGTATGTCTCACAGAGTGAGTGTGAACCAGAGAGGGAAACAGTTGTGTTGTGACAAGGTAGGGGTGGTATACAGAAGATAGCCATATTTGGTAAAAGACCAAGTACATATTATTGGCAAGAACAGCCCAAATAAGCAAAGAGAAACAACAGTCCATCATTACTTTAAGACATGAAGGTCAGTCAATACGGAACATTTTAAGAACTTTGAAAGTTTCTTCAAGTGCAGTCGCAAAAACCATCAAGCGCTATGATGAAACTGGCTCTCATGAGGACCGCCACAGGAAAGGAAAGACCCAGAGTTACCTCTGCTGCAGAGGATAAGTTCATTAGAGTTACCAGCCTCCGAAATTGCAGCCCAAGTAAATGCTTCAGAGTTCAAGTAACAGACACATCTCAACATCAACTGTTCAGAGGAGACTACGTGAATCAGGCCTTCATGGTCGAATTGCTGCAAAGAAACTACTACTGAAGGACACCAACAAGAAGAAGAGACTTGCTTGGGCTAAGAAACACAAGTAATGGACATTAGACCGGTGGAAATGTTGTCACTTTTTTGGTTACTACATGATTCCGTATGTGTTATGTCATAGTTTTGATGTCTTCACTATTATTCTACAATGTAGAAAATAGTAAAAATAAAGAACCATGTTATGAGTCCACACTTTTGACTGGTACTGTGTGTGTGTGTGTGTGTGTGAATATATATACTACAGTGTATATTTTACACTACCGTTCAAAAGTTTGGGGTCACTTAAGTTTGGGGTCTTTGTTTTTGAAAGAAAATAAGAAAAAATTGTCCATTAAAATAACATCAAATTGGTCAGAAATACAGTGTAGACATTGTTAATGTTGTAAATGACTATTGTAGCTGGAAACGGATGATTTATTTTTATTTTTATGGAATATCTACAGTCGTGGCTAAAAGTTTTGAGAATGACACAAATATACAGTGGGGCAAAAAAGTATTTAGTCAGCCACCAATTGTGCAAGTTCTCCCACTTAAAAAGATGAGAGGCCTGTAATTTTCATCATAGGTACACTTCAACTATGACAGACAAAATGAGAAGAAAAAAATCCAGAAAATCACATTGTAGGATTTTTAATGAATTTATTTGCAAATTATGGTGGAAAATAAGTATTTGGTCAATAACAAAAGTTTATCTCAATACTTTGTTACATACCCTTTGTTGGCAATGACACAGGTCAAACGTTTTCTGTAAGTCTTCACAAGGTTTTCACACACTGTTGTTGGTATTTTGGCCCATTCCTCCATGCAGATCTCCTCTAGAGCAGTGATGTTTTGGGGCTGTCGCTGGGCAACACGGACTTTCAACTCCCTCCAAAGATTTTCTATGGGGTTGAGATCTGGAGACTGGCTAGGCCACTCCAGGACCTTGAAATGCTTCTTACGAAGCCACTCCTTTGTTGCCCGGGCTGTGTGTTTGGGATCATTGTCATGCTGAAAGACCCAGCCACGTTTCATCTTCAATGCCCTTGCTGATGGAAGGAGGTTTTCACTCAAAATCTCACGATACATGGCCCCATTCATTCTTTCCTTTACACGGATCAGTCGTCCTGGTCCCTTTGCAGAAAAACAGCCCCAAAGCATGATGTTTCCACCCCCATGCTTCACAGTAGGTATGGTGTTCTTTGGATGCAACTCAGCATTCTTTGTCCTCCAAACACGACGAGTTGAGTTTTTACCAAAAAGTTATATTTTTGTTTAATCTGACCATATGACATTCTCCCAATCCTCTTCTGGATCATCCAAATGCTCTCTATCAAACTTCAGACGGGCCTAGACATGTACTGGCTTAAGCAGGGGGACACGTCTGGCACTGCAGGATTTGAGTCCCTGGCGGCGTAGTGTGTTACTGATGGTAGGCTTTGTTACTTTGGTCCCAGCTCTCTGCAGGTCATTCACTAGGTCTGTGTGGTTCTGGGATTTTTGCTCACCGTTCTTGTGATCATTTTGACCCCACGGGGTGAGATCTTGCGTGGAGCCCCAGATCGAGGGAGATTATCAGTGGTCTTGTATGTCTTCCATTTCCTAATAATTGCTCCCACAGTTGATTTCTTCAAACCAAGCTGCTTACCTATTGCAGATTCAGTCTTCCCAGCCTGGTGCAGGTCTCCAATTTTGTTTCTGGTGTCCTTTGACAGCTCTTTGGTCTTGGCCATAGTGGAGTTTGGAGGGTGGCTGTTTGAGGTTGTGGACAGGTGTCTTTTATACTGATAACAAGTTCAAACAGGTGTCATTAATACAGGTAACGAGTGGAGGACAGAGGAGCCTCTTAAAGAAGAAGTTACAGGTCTGTGAGAGCCAGAAATCTTGCTTGTTTGTAGGTGACCAAATACTTATTTTCCACCATAATTTGCAAATAAATTCATAAAAAATCCTACAATGTGATTTTCTGGATTTTCTTTTCTCATTTTGTCTGTCATAGTTGACGTGTACCTATGATGAAAATTACAGGCCTCTCTCATCTTTTTAAGTGGGAGAACTTGCACAATTGGTGGCTGACTAAATACTTTTTTGCCCCACTGTACATTTTCACAGTCTGCTGCCTCAGTTTGTATGATGGCAATTTGCATATACTCCAGAATGTTATGAAGAATGATCAGATGAATTGCAATTAATTGCAAAGTCCCTCTTTGCCATGCAAATGAACTGAATCCCCCAAAAACATTTCCACTGCATTTCAGCCCTGCCACAAAAGGACCAGCTGACATCATGTCAGTGATTCTCTCATTAACACAGGTGTGAGTGTTGACGAGGACAAGGCTGGAGATAACTCTGTCATGCTGATTGAGTTCGAATAACAGACTGGAAGCTTCAAAAGGAGGGTGGTGTTTGGAATCATTGTTCTTCCTCTGTCAACCATGGTTACCTGCAAGGAAACACGTGCCGTCATCATTGCTTTGCACAGAAAGGGCTTCACAGGCAAGGATATTGCTGCCAGTAAGATTGCACCTAAATCAACCATTTATTGGATCATCAAGAACTTCAAGGAGAGCGGTTCAATTGCTGTGAAGAAGGCTTCAGGGCGCCCAAGAAAGTCCAGCAATCTCCAGGACCGTCTCCTAAAGTTGATTCAGCTGCGGGATCGGGGCACCACCAGTACAAAGCTTGCTCAGGAATGGCAGCAGGCAGGTGTGAGTGCATCTGCACGCACAGTGAGGCGAAGACTTTTGGAGGAAGGCCTGGTGTCAAGAAGGGCAGCAAAGAAGCCACATCTCTCCAGGAAAAACATCAGGGACAGACTGATATTCTGCAAAAGGTACAGGGATTGAACTGCTGAGGACTGGGGTAAAATCGTTTTCTCTGATGAATCCCCTTTCCGATTGTTTGGGGCATCCGGAAAAAAGCTTGTCCGGAGAAGACAAGGTGAGCGTTACCATCAGTCCTGTGTCATGCCAACAGTAAAGCATCCTGAGACCATTCATGTGTGGGGTTGCTTCTCAGCCAAGGGAGTGGGCTCACTCAAAATTCTGCCGACGAACACAGCCATGAATAAAGAATGGTACCGACACATCCTCCGAGAGCACCTTGCCATAAGGCAAAAGTGATAACTAAGTGGCTCGGGGAACAAAACATCGATATTTTGGGTCCATGGCCAGGAAACTCCCCAGACCTTAATCCCATTGAGAACTTGTGATCAATCCTCAAGAGGCGGGTTGACAAACAAGAACCAACAAATTCTGACAAACTCCAAGCATTTATTATGCAAGAATGGGTTGCCGTCAGTCAGGATGTGGCCCAGAAGTTAATTGACAGCATGCCAGGGTAGATTGCAGAGATCTTGAAAAAGAAGGGTCAACACTGCAAATATTGACTCTTTGCATCAACTTCATGTAATTGTCAATAAAAGCCTTTGGCACTTATGAAATACTTGTAATTATACTTCAGTATTCCATATTAACATCTGACAAAAAATATATAAAGACACTGAAGCAGAAAACTTTGCAGTCCTCTCTCCTCAGTCCTCTCTCCTGAGTCTTCTCTTCACAGTCCTCTCTTCTCAGTCCTCTCTTCTCTGTCCTCTCTTCTCAGTCCTCTCTCCTCTGTCCTCTCTCCTCAGTCCTCTCTCCTCTGTCCTCTCTCCTCAGTCCTATCTCCTGAGCCTTCTCTTCTCAGTCCTCTCTTCTCAGTCCTCTTTTCTCTGTCCTCTCTTCTCAGTCCTCTCTTCTCAGTCCTCTCTCCTCTGTCCTCTCTCCTCAGTCCTCTCTCCTCCGTCCTCTCTCCTCAGTCCTCTCTCCTGAGTCTTCTCTTCACAGTCCTCTCTTCTCAGTCCTCTCTTCTCTGTCCTCTCTTCTCAGTCCTCTCTCCTCAGTCCTCTCTCCTCTGTCCTCTCTCCTCAGTCCTCTCTTCTCAGTCCTCTCTTCTCAGTCCTCTCTTCTCAGTCCTCCCTCCTACGTCCTCTCTCCTCTGTCCTCTCTCCTGAGTCTTCTCTTCTCAGTCCTCTCTCCTCCGTCCTCTCTCCTCTGTCCTCTCTCCTCAGTCTTCTCTCCTCAGTCCTCTCTTCTCAGTCCTCTCTCCTCAGTCCTCTCTCCTCTGTCCTGTCTTCTCAGTCCTCTCTCCTCCGTGCTCTCTCCCCAGTCCTCTCTCCTCAGTCCTCTCTCCTTAGTACTCTCTCCTCAGTCCTGTCTCCTCAGTCCACTCTTCTCAGTCCTCTCTCCACAGTCCTCTCTCCACAGTCTTCTCTCCTCAGTCTTCTCTCCTCAGTTTTCTCTCTTCAGTCCTCTCTCTTCAGTCCTCTCTCCTCAATCCTCTCTCCTCAGTCTTCTCAGTCCTCTCTCCTCCGTCCTCGCTCCTCCATCCTCTCTCCTCCGTCTTCTCTCCTCCGTCCTCTCTCCTCCTCCACCCTTCTCCATACAGACAGAACAAGCTCCTCCACCCCTCTCCATACAGACAGAACAAGCTCCTCTAACCCTCTCTCCATACAGACAGAACAAGCTCCTCTAACCCTCTCTCCATACAGACAGAACAAGCTCCTCTAACCCTCTCTCCATACAGACAGAACAAGCTCCTCCACCCCTCCACAGACAGACAGAACAAGCTCCTCCAACCCTCTCTCCATACAGACAGAACATGCTCCTCCACCCCTCTCTCCATACAGAGAGAACAAGCTCCTCCACCCCTCCTTAGACAGACAGAACAAGCTCCTCCACCCCTCTCTCCATATAGACAGAACAAGCTCCTCCACCCCTCTCTCCATACAGACAGAACAAGCTCCTCCACCCCTCCACAGACAGACAGAACAAGCTCCTCCAACCCTCTCTCCATACAGACAGAACAAGCTCCTCCACCCCTCTCTCCATACAGACAGAACAAGCTCCTCCACCCCTCTCTCCATACAGACAGAACAAGCTCCTCCACCCCTCTCTCCATACAGACAGAACAAGCTCCTCCACCCCTCTCTCCATACAGACAGAACAAGCTCCTCCATCCCTCTCTCCATACAGAGAGAACAAGCTCCTCCACCCCTCTCTCCATACAGACAGAACAAGCTCCTCCATCCCTCTCTCCATACAGAGAGAACAAGCTCCTCCACCCCTCTCTCCATACAGACAGAACAAGCTCCTCCACCCCTCTCTCCATACAGACAGAACAAGCTCCTCCAACCCTCTCTCCATACAGACAGAACAAGCTCCTCCATCCCTCTCTCCATACAGACAGAACAAGCTCCTCCACCCCTCTCTCCATACAGACAGAACAAGCTCCTCCACCCCCTCTCCATACAGACAGAACAAGCTCCTCCACCCCTCTCTCCATACAGACAGAACAAGCTCCTTTAACCCTCACTACATACAGACAGAACAAGCTCCTCCACCCCTCTCTCCATACAGACAGAACAAGCTCCTCCACCCCCTCTCCATACAGACAGAACAAGCTCCTCCACCCCTCTCTCCATACAGACAGAACAAGCTCCTCCACCCCTCCACAGACAGACAGAACAAGCTCCTCCAACCCTCTCTCCATACAGACAGAACAAGCTCCTCCACCCCTCCACAGACAGACAGAACAAGCTCCTCCACCCCTCTCTCCATACAGACAGAACAAGCTCCTCCACCCCTCTCTCCATACAGACAGAACAAGCTCCTCCACCCCTCTCTCCATACAGACAGAACAAGCTCCTCCATCCCTCTCTCCATACAGAGAGAACAAGCTCCTCCACCCCTCTCTCCATACAGACAGAACAAGCTCCTCCATCCCTCTCTCCATACAGAGAGAACAAGCTCCTCCACCCCTCTCTCCATACAGACAGAACAAGCTCCTCCACCCCTCTCTCCATACAGACAGAACATTTCCTCCAACCCTCTCTCCATACAGACAGAACAAGCTCCTCCATCCCTCTCTCCATACAGACAAAACAAGCTCCTCCACCCCTCTCTCCATACAGACAGAACAAGCTCCTCCACCCCCTCTCCATACAGACAGAACAAGCTCCTCCACCCCTCTCTCCATACAGACAGAACAAGCTCCTTTAACCCTCACTACATACAGACAGAACAAGCTCCTCCACCCCTCTCTCCATACAGACAGAACAAGCTCCTCCACCCCCTCTCCATACAGACAGAACAAGCTCCTCCACCCCTCTCTCCATACAGACAGAACAAGCTCCTCCACCCCTCTCTCCATACAGACAGAAAAGGCTCCTCCACCCCTCTCTCCATACAGACAGAACAAGCTCCTCCACCCCTCTCTCCATACAGACAGAACAAGCTCCTTTAACCCTCTCTACATACAGACAGAACAAGCTCCTCCACCCCTCTCTCCATACAGACAGAACAAGCTCCTCCACCCCCTCTCCATACAGACAGAACAAGCTCCTCCAACCCTCTCTCCATACAGACAGAACAAGCTCCTCCACCCCTCCACAGACAGACAGAACAAGCTCCTCCAACCCTCTCTCCATACAGACAGAACAAGCTCCTCCACCCCCTCTCCATACAGACAGAACAAGCTCCTCCATCCCTCTCTCCATACAGACAGAACAAGCTCCTCCATCCCTCTCTCCATACAGACAGAACAAGCTCCTCCACCCCTCTCTCCATACAGACAGAAAAGGCTCCTCCACCCCTCTCTCCATACAGACAGAAAAGGCTCCTCCACCCCTCTCTCCATACAGACAGAACAAGCTCCTTTAACCCTCTCTACATACAGACAGAACAAGCTCCTCCACCCCTCTCTCCATACAGACAGAACAAGCTCCTCCACCCCCTCTCCATACAGACAGAACAAGCTCCTCCAACCCTCTCTCCATACAGACAGAACAAGCTCCTCCACCCCTCCACAGACAGACAGAACAAGCTCCTCCACCCCTCTCTCCATACAGACAGAACAAGCTCCTCCACCCCTCTCTCCATACAGACAGAACAAGCTCCTCCACCCCCTCTCCATACAGACAGAACAAGCTCCTCCACCCCTCTCTCCATACAGACAGAACAAGCTCCTCCACCCCCTCTCCATACAGACAGAACAAGCTCCTCCACCCCTCTCTCCATACAGACAGAACAAGCTCCTCCACCCCTCTCTCCATACAGACAGAAAAGGCTCCTCCACCCCTCTCTCCATACAGACAGAAAAGGCTCCTCCACCCCTCTCTCCATACAAACAGAACAAGCTCCTTTAACCCTCTCTACATACAGACAGAACAAGCTCCTCCACCCCTCTCTCCATACAGACAGAACAAGCTCCTCCACCCCCTCTCCATACAGACAGAACAAGCTCCTCCAACCCTCTCTCCATACAGACAGAACAAGCTCCTCCACCCCTCCACAGACAGACAGAACAAGCTCCTCCACCCCTCTCTCCATACAGACAGAACAAGCTCCTCCACCCCTCTCTCCATACAGACAGAACATGCTCCTCCACCCCTCTCTCCATACAGACAGAACAAGCTCCTCCACCCCTCTCTCCATACAGACAGAACAAGCTCCTCCACCCCTCAACAGACAGACAGAACAAGCTCCTCCAACCCTCTCTCCATACAGACAGAACAAGCTCCTCCATCCCTCTCTCCATACAGACAGAACAAGCTCCTCCATCCCTCTCTCCATACAGACAGAACAAGCTCCTCCACCCCTCTCTCCATACAGACAGAACAAGCTCCTCCACCCCTCTCTCCATACAGACAGAAAAGGCTCCTCCACCCCTCTCTCCATACAGACAGAACAAGCTCCTTTAACCCTCTCTACATACAGACAGAACAAGCTCCTCCACCCCTCTCTCCATACAGACAGAACAAGCTCCTCCACCCCCTCTCCATACAGACAGAACAAGCTCCTCCAACCCTCTCTCCATACAGACAGAACAAGCTCCTCCACCCCTCCACAGACAGACAGAACAAGCTCCTCCAACCCTCTCTCCATACAGACAGAACAAGCTCCTCCACCCCCTCTCCATACAGACAGAACAAGCTCCTCCATCCCTCTCTCCACACAGACAGAACAAGCTCCTCCACCCCTCTCTCCATACAGACAGAACATGCTCCTCCACCCCTCTCTCCATACAGACAGAACAAGCTCCTCCACCCCTCTCTCCATACAGACAGAACAAGCTCCTCCACCCCCTCTCCATACAGACAGAACAAGCTCCTCCACCCCTCTCTCCATACAGACAGAACAAGCTCCTCCACCCCTCTCTCCATACAGACAGAAAAGGCTCCTCCACCCCTCTCTCCATACAGACAGAAAAGGCTCCTCCACCCCTCTCTCCATACAGACAGAACAAGCTCCTTTAACCCTCTCTACATACAGACAGAACAAGCTCCTCCACCCCTCTCTCCATACAGACAGAACAAGCTCCTCCACCCCCTCTCCATACAGACAGAACAAGCTCCTCCAACCCTCTCTCCATACAGACAGAACAAGCTCCTCCACCCCTCCACAGACAGACAGAACAAGCTCCTCCACCCCTCTCTCCATACAGACAGAACAAGCTCCTCCACCCCTCTCTCCATACAGACAGAACAAGCTCCTCCACCCCCTCTCCATACAGACAGAACAAGCTCCTCCACCCCTCTCTCCATACAGACAGAACAAGCTCCTCCACCCCTCTCTCCATACAGACAGAAAAGGCTCCTCCACCCCTCTCTCCATACAGACAGAACAAGCTCCTCCACCCCTCTCTCCATACAGACAGAACAAGCTCCTCCACCCCCTCTCCATACAGACAGAACAAGCTCCTCCACCCCTCTCTCCATACAGACAGAACAAGCTCCTCCACCCCTCTCTCCATACAGACAGAAAAGGCTCCTCCACCCCTCTCTCCATACAGACAGAAAAGGCTCCTCCACCCCTCTCTCCATACAGACAGAACAAGCTCCTTTAACCCTCTCTACATACAGACAGAACAAGCTCCTCCACCCCTCTCTCCATACAGACAGAACAAGCTCCTCCACCCCCTCTCCATACAGACAGAACAAGCTCCTCCAACCCTCTCTCCATACAGACAGAACAAGCTCCTCCACCCCTCCACAGACAGACAGAACAAGCTCCTCCACCCCTCTCTCCATACAGACAGAACAAGCTCCTCCACCCCTCTCTCCATACAGACAGAACATGCTCCTCCACCCCTCTCTCCATACAGACAGAACAAGCTCCTCCACCCCTCTCTCCATACAGACAGAACAAGCTCCTCCACCCCTCCACAGACAGACAGAACAAGCTCCTCCAACCCTCTCTCCATACAGACAGAACAAGCTCCTCCATCCCTCTCTCCATACAGACAGAACAAGCTCCTCCATCCCTCTCTCCATACAGACAGAAAAGGCTCCTCCACCCCTCTCTCCATACAGACAGAAAAGGCTCCTCCACCCCTCTCTCCATACAGACAGAACAAGCTCCTTTAACCCTCTCTACATACAGACAGAACAAGCTCCTCCACCCCTCTCTCCATACAGACAGAACAAGCTCCTCCACCCCCTCTCCATACAGACAGAACAAGCTCCTCCAACCCTCTCTCCATACAGACAGAACAAGCTCCTCCACCCCTCCACAGACAGACAGAACAAGCTCCTCCACCCCTCTCTCCATACAGACAGAACAAGCTCCTCCACCCCTCTCTCCATACAGACAGAACAAGCTCCTCCACCCCCTCTCCATACAGACAGAACAAGCTCCTCCACCCCTCTCTCCATACAGACAGAACAAGCTCCTCCACCCCTCTCTCCATACAGACAGAAAAGGCTCCTCCACCCCTCTCTCCATACAGACAGAACAAGCTCCTCCACCCCTCTCTCCATACAGACAGAACAAGCTACTCCACCCCCTCTCCATACAGACAGAACAAGCTCCTCCACCCCTCTCTCCATACAGACAGAACAAGCTCCTCCACCCCTCTCTCCATACAGACAGAAAAGGCTCCTCCACCCCTCTCTCCATACAGACAGAAAAGGCTCCTCCACCCCTCTCTCCATACAAACAGAACAAGCTCCTTTAACCCTCTCTACATACAGACAGAACAAGCTCCTCCACCCCTCTCTCCATACAGACAGAACAAGCTCCTCCACCCCCTCTCCATACAGACAGAACAAGCTCCTCCAACCCTCTCTCCATACAGACAGAACAAGCTCCTCCACCCCTCCACAGACAGACAGAACAAGCTCCTCCACCCCTCTCTCCATACAGACAGAACAAGCTCCTCCACCCCTCTCTCCATACAGACAGAACATGCTCCTCCACCCCTCTCTCCATACAGACAGAACAAGCTCCTCCACCCCTCTCTCCATACAGACAGAACAAGCTCCTCCACCCCTCCACAGACAGACAGAACAAGCTCCTCCACCCCTCTCTCCATACAGACAGAACAAGCTCCTCCACCCCTCTCTCCATACAGACAGAACATGCTCCTCCACCCCTCTCTCCATACAGACAGAACAAGCTCCTCCACCCCTCTCTCCATACAGACAGAACAAGCTCCTCCACCCCTCAACAGACAGACAGAACAAGCTCCTCCAACCCTCTCTCCATACAGACAGAACAAGCTCCTCCATCCCTCTCTCCATACAGACAGAACAAGCTCCTCCATCCCTCTCTCCATACAGACAGAACAAGCTCCTCCACCCCTCTCTCCATACAGACAGAACAAGCTCCTCCACCCCTCTCTCCATACAGACAGAAAAGGCTCCTCCACCCCTCTCTCCATACAGACAGAACAAGCTCCTTTAACCCTCTCTACATACAGACAGAACAAGCTCCTCCACCCCTCTCTCCATACAGACAGAACAAGCTCCTCCACCCCCTCTCCATACAGACAGAACAAGCTCCTCCAACCCTCTCTCCATACAGACAGAACAAGCTCCTCCACCCCTCCACAGACAGACAGAACAAGCTCCTCCAACCCTCTCTCCATACAGACAGAACAAGCTCCTCCACCCCCTCTCCATACAGACAGAACAAGCTCCTCCATCCCTCTCTCCATACAGACAGAACAAGCTCCTCCACCCCTCTCGCCATACAGACAGAACATGCTCCTCCACCCCTCTCTCCATACAGACAGAACAAGCTCCTCCACCCCTCTCTCCATACAGACAGAACAAGCTCCTCCACCCCCTCTCCATACAGACAGAACAAGCTCCTCCACCCCTCTCTCCATACAGACAGAACAAGCTCCTCCACCCCTCTCTCCATACAGACAGAAAAGGCTCCTCCACCCCTCTCTCCATACAGACAGAAAAGGCTCCTCCACCCCTCTCTCCATACAGACAAAACAAGCTCCTTTAACCCTCTCTACATACAGACAGAACAAGCTCCTCCACCCCTCTCTCCATACAGACAGAACAAGCTCCTCCACCCCCTCTCCATACAGACAGAACAAGCTCCTCCAACCCTCTCTCCATACAGACAGAACAAGCTCCTCCACCCCTCCACAGACAGACAGAACAAGCTCCTCCACCCCTCTCTCCATACAGACAGAACAAGCTCCTCCACCCCTCTCTCCATACAGACAGAACAAGCTCCTCCACCCCCTCTCCATACAGACAGAACAAGCTCCTCCACCCCTCTCTCCATACAGACAGAACAAGCTCCTCCACCCCTCTCTCCATACAGACAGAAAAGGCTCCTCCACCCCTCTCTCCATACAGACAGAACAAGCTCCTCCACCCCTCTCTCCATACAGACAGAACAAGCTCCTCCACCCCCTCTCCATACAGACAGAACAAGCTCCTCCACCCCTCTCTCCATACAGACAGAACAAGCTCCTCCACCCCTCTCTCCATACAGACAGAAAAGGCTCCTCCACCCCTCTCTCCATACAGACAGAAAAGGCTCCTCCACCCCTCTCTCCATACAGACAGAACAAGCTCCTTTAACCCTCTCTACATACAGACAGAACAAGCTCCTCCACCCCTCTCTCCATACAGACAGAACAAGCTCCTCCACCCCCTCTCCATACAGACAGAACAAGCTCCTCCACCCCTCTCTCCATACAGACAGAACATGCTCCTCCACCCCTCTCTCCATACAGACAGAACAAGCTCCTCCACCCCTCTCTCCATACAGACAGAACAAGCTCCTCCACCCCTCCACAGACAGACAGAACAAGCTCCTCCAACCCTCTCTCCATACAGACAGAACAAGCTCCTCCATCCCTCTCTCCATACAGACAGAACAAGCTCCTCCATCCCTCTCTCCATACAGACAGAACAAGCTCCTCCACCCCTCTCTCCATACAGACAGAACAAGCTCCTCCACCCCTCTCTCCATACAGACAGAACAAGCTCCTTTAACCCTCACTACATACAGACAGAACAAGCTCCTCTACCCCTCTCTCCATACAGACAGAACAAGCTCCTCCACCCCCTCTCCATACAGACAGAACAAGCTCCTCCACCCCTCTCTCCATACAGACAGAACAAGCTCCTCCACCCCTCTCTCCATACAGACAGAAAATGCTCCTCCACCCCTCTCTCCATACAGACAGAAAAGGCTCCTCCACCCCTCTCTCCATACAGACAGAACAAGCTCCTTTAACCCTCTCTACATACAGACAGAACAAGCTCCTCCACCCCTCTCTCCATACAGACAGAACAAGCTCCTCCACCCCCTCTCCATACAGACAGAACAAGCTCCTCCATCCCTCTCTCCATACAGACAGAACAAGCTCCTCCACCCCTCTCTCCATACAGAGAGAACAAGCTCCTCCACCCCTCCACAGACAGACAGAACAAGCTCCTTTAACCCTCACTACATACAGACAGAACAAGCTCCTCTACCCCTCTCTCCATACAGACAGAACAAGCTCCTCCACCCCCTCTCCATACAGACAGAACAAGCTCCTCCACCCCTCTCTCCATACAGACAGAACAAGCTCCTCCACCCCTCTCTCCATACAGACAGAAAAGGCTCCTCCACCCCTCTCTCCATACAGACAGAAAAGGCTCCTCCACCCCTCTCTCCATACAGACAGAACAAGCTCCTTTAACCCTCTCTACATACAGACAGAACAAGCTCCTACACCCCTCTCTCCATACAGACAGAACAAGCTCCTCCACCCCCTCTCCATACAGACAGAACAAGCTCCTCCGCCCCTCTCTCCATACAGACAGAACAAGCTCCTTTAACCCTCTCTCCATACAGACAGAACAAGCTCCTCCACCCCTCTCCATACAGACAGTACAAGCTCCTCCACCCCTCCTTAGACAGACAGAACAAGCTCCTCCACCCATCTCTCCATACAGACAGAACAAGCTCCTCCACCCCTCCTCAGACAGACAGACAGAACAAGCTCCTCCACCCCTCCTCAGACAGACAGACAGAACAAGCTCCTCCACCCCTCTCTCCATACAGACAGAACAAGCTCCTTTAACCCTCACTACATACAGACAGAACAAGCTCCTCTACCCCTCTCTCCATACAGACAGAACAAGCTCCTCCACCCCCTCTCCATACAGACAGAACAAGCTCCTCCACCCCTCTCTCCATACAGACAGAACAAGCTCCTCCACCCCTCTCTCCATACAGACAGTAAAGGCTCCTCCACCCCTCTCTCCATACAGACAGAAAAGGCTCCTCCACCCCTCTCTCCATACAGACAGAACAAGCTCCTTTAACCCTCTCTACATACAGACAGAACAAGCTCCTACACCCCTCTCTCCATACAGACAGAACAAGCTCCTCCACCCCCTCTCCATACAGACAGAACAAGCTCCTCCACCCCTCTCTCCATACAGACAGAACAAGCTCCTTTAACCCTCTCTCCATACAGACAGAACAAGCTCCTCCACCCCTCCTTAGACAGACAGAACAAGCTCCTCCACCCATCTCTCCATACAGACAGAACAAGCTCCTCCACCCCTCCTCAGACAGACAGACAGAACAAGCTCCTCCACCCCTCCTCAGACAGACAGACAGAACAAGCTCCTCCACCCCTCTCTCCATACAGAGAGAACAAGCTCCTCCAACCCTCTCTCCATACAGACAGAACAAGCTCCTCCACCCCTCTCTCCATACAGACAGAACAAGCTCCTCCACCCCTCTCTCCATACAGACAGAACAAGCTCCTCCACCCCTCTCTCCATACAGACAGAACAAGCTCCTCCACCCCTCTCTCCATACAGACAGAACAAGCTCCTCCACCCCTCCTCAGACAGTGCAGCCTCTCGTGGGATTCTTCAGCGATTAGATCCCTTGAATTATATATCGGAGTGCTACATATGTTCAGCGATGAATGCTGTGCCGTCTACCCGCCAGAGGAATACACTAGTCTATTTGCCTTCATCAAACTTTCATGTGGTTTGTGTTGGTGATGAGAAACGTCTTTCAGTTTCTGGTAAGTCAGAGTGACTGCCTGGACTAGTTGAGGTGATCTGATCAAGGTCTCTCTCTCTCTCTCTCTCTCTCTCTCTCTCTCTCTCTCTCTCTCTCTCTCTCTCTCTCTCTCTCTCTCTCGTACTACAGACACTTCCTGTTGGATCTGGAGCAGGTAAATATGTCAGCCATTACTACGTTCTGTTCACAGAGACGTTTCACGGCCAGGGGCATCCAGACCAGAGTACTGACCTGTTTCACATCCCTCACATCCAGACCAGAGTGCTGACCTGTTTCACATCCCTCACATCCAGACCAGAGTACTGACCTGTTTCACAACCCTCACATCCAGACCAGAGTACTGACCTGTTTCACATCCAGACCAGAGTGCTGACCTGTTTCACAACCCTCACATCCAGACCAAAGTACTGACCTGTTTCACATCCCTCACATCCAGACCAGAGTACTGACCTGTTTCACATCCCTCACATCCAGACCAGAGTGCTGACCTGTTTCACATCCCTCACATCCAGACCAGAGTACTGACCTGTTTCACAACCCTCACATCCAGACCACAGTACTGACCTGTTTCACAATCCCTCACATCCAGAGCAGTGCTGACCTGTTTCACAACCCTCACATCCAGAGCAGTGCTGACCTGTTTCACAACTCTCACATCCAGACCAGAGTGCTGACCTGTTTCACAACCCCTCACATCCAGACCAGAGTACTGACCTGTTTCACAACCCTCACATCCAGACCAGAGTACTGACCTGTTTCACAACCCCTCACATCCAGACCAGAGTACTGACCTGTTTCACAACCCCTCACATCCAGACCAGAGTGCTGACCTGTTTCACAACCCCTCACATCCAGACCAGAGTTCTGACCTCTGCCAGCTTGCGGGCCAGGCTTGTGAGAGCCGGGTACACTAATTTGGGTGACCTTCAAAGAAGATGCTGGGTGTAAATCTCCCAGCAACATGACAGAGGCTTGCTCCATAAAATCAACAAGGCTGCTGTAGTAGGTGGTGAATGGGGGTATGAGCTGCATTACCGGGCTCGTTCAGAGAGCTGCTGGGGAGTAGGCAGAGACTGGACCGTCTAACCACGACTGACACCTTCCTACCTCCTTTCGCTATTGCTGCCACTGCAGGGAAACACCCGGAAGGTGAAGGAATGATCCTATCGGTCAAGACTCCAGAGACATCCTGTCATTATGTCAGTCCATAGACATCCTGTCATTATGTCAGTTCATAGACATCCTGTCATTATGTCAGTTCATAGACATCCTGTCATTATGTCAGTCCATAGACATCCTGTCATTATGTCAGTCCATAGACATCCTGTCATTATGTCAGTTCATAGACATCCTGTCATTATGTCAGTTCATAGACATCCTGTCATTATGTCAGTCCATAGACATCCTGTCATTATGTCAGTCCATAGACATCCTGTCATTATGTCAGTTCATAGACATCCTGTCATTATGTCAGTCCATAGACATCCTGTCATTATGTCAGTCCATAGACATCCTGTCATTATGTCAGTCCATAGACATCCTGTCATTATGTCAGTCCATAGACATCCTGTCATTATGTCAGTTCATAGACATCCTCTCATTATGTCAGTTCATAGACATCCCGTCATTATGTCAGTCCATAGACATCCTGTCATTATGTCAGTTCATAGACATCCTGTCATTATGTCATTTCATAGACATCCTGTCATTATGTCAGTCCATAGACATCCTGTCATTATGTCAGTCCATAGACATCCTGTCATTATGTCAGTTCATAGACATCCTGTCATTATGTCAGTTCATAGACATCCTGTCATTATGTCAGTCCATAGACATCCTGTCATTATGTCAGTTCATAGACATCCTGTCATTCTGTCAGTTCATAGACATCCTGTCATTATGTCAGTTCATAGACATCCTGTCATTATGTCAGTTCATAGACATCCTGTCATTATGTCATTTCATAGACATCCCGTCATTATGTCAGTTCATAGACATCCTGTCATTATGTCAGTTCATAGACATCCTGTCATTATGTCAGTTCATAGACATCCTGTCATTCTGTCATTTCATAGACATCCTGTCATTATGTCAGTTCATAGACATCCTGACATTATGTCATTCTGTCAGTTCATAGACATCCTGTCATTATGTCAGTTCATAGACATCCTGTCATTATATCAGTTCATAGACATCCTGTCATTATGTCAGTTCATAGACATCCTGTCATTCTGTCATTATGTCAGTTCACAGACATCCTATCATTCTGAGTGGGTTAA
>NC_138296.1:95440000-95445000 GCF_965601325.2 Salmo salar | reverse complement strand
GCTGTATGATGAGGCTTTGAAAGGGCTATAGCTGATAGATAGATAGATAATTATGTACAGGTAATAAATACACCAGCGTGGTAGGATATTTTATGATTTATCAGACTTGAATTTGCACCGCGTTGGCTTAACCCGTTGTAGCCAGGTGAGAATAAACAGCTAGGCTACCTCCTCTCCTTAGCAATAACGGATTAAAACGGAGACAGAAGATGGGCTGCGTCTGTGACGCCACCGATGCCGCCTGGACGCAATCCGGGGACCGACCGGGAGACGTCGTCGCACTGCCGCCCCACTTTTAGATGGCGCCCACATTTGGGGTGCACTCGGAAAACAGGTGTCAGGGAAGTGTCGTCACGAACCCCGGAAGCCGGAGACGTGAGCCGCCTCAGCAGAGAGCAAGATGGCAGCGAAATCCGATGGTCGGGGGGTCGTCCGGGGATTCGCCCAGCTGCACAACCTGGACGAGGTGGTGGGGACAGGCGAGGGCGACCCGAGGGAAGGCAGCTCCTTCCACATCTGCCACTGCTGCAACACCTCGTCCTGTTACTGGGGCTGCCGGAGCGCCTGTCTGCATTACCTCCGCGGCAAGGGGAAGGGGAGAGGTGGGGGAGGAGAAGGGGACGCAGGGCTGGGGCGGCCGCAGCAGGAAGAACGCCTCTGGCTGGACTGTCTGTGGATCATCCTGGCCCTGTTCGTGTTCTTCTGGGACGTGGGGACTGACCTGGCGCTGGCCATCGACTACTACCACAAGCATGACTACCTCTGGTCCGGACTCACCCTCTTCTTGGTGCTGGTGCCCTCGGTGCTGGTCCAGATCCTGAGCTTCAGGTGGTTCGTGCAGGATTACACCGGCGGAGGTCTGGGCTCTGTGGAAGGGCTGAGCAACCGGAGAGCTAGGGCAGGGCTGAGAGCACAGGGAAGGGACAGGTGCTGCTTGTTCTCTGTGTGGCTGTGGCAGACTCTCATACACATCTTCCAGATGGGACAAGTATGGAGGTAAGATGAACTGAAGGATGTCTGTCTGTCTGTCTGTCTGTCTGTCTGTCTGTCTGTCTGTCTGTCTGTCTGTCTGTCTGTCTGTCTGTCTGTCTGTCTGTCTGTCTGTCTGTCTGTCTGTCTGTCTGGGTGGCTACTGACACATCACCTGAGACCAAAGCGCAGTGTTACACCCACCACTCTACACTCTTCCTACTCGTTCTCCCCACCCTATGAAACCCTTCCACTACCCTTCCACTACCCCCACTACCCACCCACCATCTCCTCTCCTCTCACCCTACTCTCCACTGATTGCTTGTTTCTCTGTGTCACCTGGGATAACCTCTGGTACATGATGAACACACAACCAGCGGTGAATCTGTTTGTCTGGTCTGATGTGCGTGTCTGAAAATGGCCACTGCTTTCAACAATAGCCTGTATCTGGGTTTTTTTTTCTGTCAGCTTTTCACACGAGGGATTGTTGTTTTTTTGGGGGGGTTTGCTTGCACCTTCCCCCAATCACAACCCCCCCCACCTATAGGATGATAAGAGAACAAATGTGTACCCAGTCTCTCACGTCATTGCAGCTCAATAGCTTAGACCCTCATGAGAACAATTGATGTCTCCTCCATTGTAGCCTAAGTGTGTGTCTCTCTCCGTGGCTCCGTATGCGCCATTGAACCGGGTATTGGAGATAAGAGGCTTTTTGTGCACAGAGAGAGAGAGAGAGAGAGAGAGAGAGAGAGAGGAGAGAGAGAGAGAGAGAGAGAGAGAGAGAGAGAGAGAGAGAGAGAGAGAGAGAGAGAGAGAGAGAGAGAGAAGAGAGAGAAGAGAGAGAGAGAGAGAGAGAGAGAGAGAGAGAGGAGAGAGAGAGAGAGGTAACCTGAAGAGGGTATGAGTGTAGTCTTCCTGTGAGAGATGGAGTCAGGCACGGCGTTATAGTGCATGTGAGGATTTCTAAGCGCCAATGCTCCACCCCGCCCGACCTGACGAAAACAGCCTACACAACTCTGAAACCAGCATCTGATTTCATGGCTACCGCGACGCGTCGTCCCATAAAACCGCGTCGTCCCCCCCCCCTCCCCCCCTCCCCTCTCACAGACATGATGTCATCCAGTCCTTTGCGTCGCTGGCTCGGCGTTTCGGTGTTTTTACCTCTTTTTCACTGCTAGGCAATTACTCAAAAATAACGATAACGGTCTACCGGCGTGAGATCGTGTGCATCTGTCTAGGTTAGGCTAGCCTACTCAAAGTCTACGTGTGGTGCGCGTTATTTGTGTTAGCTGACGTGACATGCAGCTGGATAGTAGTAAAATGTGACAGCGTTGCTGTCCTTGTTGCTGTGAACTGGCGCGGCTGGCGCACTGAGCCGGGAGGCGAACCATAGATTTACACTGAGGTCTCTCAGAATCAACAGCAGAGAGTTGGTTGTTTTTATTTTTTATTTTATTTATTTATTTATTTTTGGTGCAGACAGACGCAGTGCCTGACATTTAATGGGAAATGTAGCCTGGCTGTAACGCATGATGGCTGTTACTGTCTGGTAGTGCGGGTGCTATAAATCAGAGACTGGCAGCTCAGCTCTGTGAGATTAACGGCATAAATGGTTCCAATTGTTATTATGTTCATGCCGTGCCTGGTGGAGAAATGCATTTTTTTTTACCTTTTAAACTAACCTATGACAATACAAAATATGTGTGTGTGTGTGTGTGTGTGTGTTTGTGCAGTGTGTGTGCTGTGTGTGTGTGTGTGTGTGTGTGTGTGTGTGTGTGTGTGTGTGTGTGTGTGTGTGTGTGTGTGTGTGTGTGTGTGTGTGTGTGTGTGTTCACACTCGACAGCTGCCTCTCTTATCATCAGTCAGATGCGTTTTAAAGCTGTTATGATGTTGTCCCCAGTCCCCACACATATTTCTACTGACCAAAAATATAAACGTAACATTTCAAAGATTTTACTGAGTTCCAGTTCATAAAAGGGCTATCAGTCTAATTAAATAAATTGATTAGGCCCCTAATCTATGGGTTACACATGACTGGGCAGGGGCGCAATCACAATGAGCTTTCACCCCACAAAAAGGGATTTAACTACAGACAGAAATACTCCTCAGTTTATAGTAGAGAAATTAAAATGTAATTCTCTGGCAACAGTTCTGTTGGACATTCCTGCAGTCAGCATGCCAATAGCACACTCCTTCAAAACTTGAGAGACATCTGTGGCATTGTGTTGTGTGACAAAACTGCACATTTTAGAGTGGCCTTTTATTGTCCCCAGCACAAGGTGCACTTGTGTAATGATTATGCTGTTGAATCAGCTTCTTGATATGCCAAAGCCTGTCAGGTGAATGGATTATCTTGGCAAAGGAGAAATGCTCACTAACAGTGATGTAAACAAAGTTGTGCACACAATTTGAGAGAAATAAGCTTTTTTTTTGTGCGAATGAAACATTTCTGGGATCTTTCTATTTCAGCTCATGAAACATGGGACAAACACTTTACATGTTACGTTTATGTTTTTTGCTCAGTATAATTTGAGTGTCTTCAATCCCCTAACAAATCTAGAGTCAAATAAAGAAAAGAAAAACACCCTCCCTGTCTGTGATTATAGTTCAGTCCCAACACATTATTACAGAAGCAGACCCTGGGGTGATACCATATTAGCCAAGGGCAGGGGATATTATTTTTTTGCTTCAGTCTTCTATTTGTGCTGTACATAAATTATTCTAATTTACTCTCTCTCTCTCCAAGAGAACTGTCAACACACACACACACACACACACTCTCTATCTCAGTCTCTGTTACATACTACCCTCTCTAGCCCAGTCTCTGTTACTATTACCCACAATATACCAGTCTCTGTTACTAATACCCACAATATACCAGTCTCTGTTACTATTACCCACAATATACCAGTCTCTGTTACTAATACCCACAATATACCAGTCTCTGTTACTATTACCCACAATATACCAGTCTCTGTTACTACTACCCACAATATACCAGTCTCTGTTACTACTACCCACAATATACCAGTCTCTGTTACTATTACCCACAATATACCAGTCTCTGTTACTATTACCCGCTCTATCCCAGTCTCTGTTACTACTACCCACAATATACCAGTCTCTGTTACTAATACCCACAATATACCAGTCTCTGTTACTATTACCCACAATATACCAGTCTCTGTTACTACTACCCACAATATACCAGTCTCTGTTACTATTACCCACAATATACCAGTCTCTGTTACTATTACCCACAATATACCAGTCTCTGTTACATACTACCCACAATATACCAGTCTCTGTTACTACTACCCACAATATACCAGTCTCTGTTACTATTACCCACAATATACCAGTCTCTGTTACTACTACCCACAATATACCAGTCTCTGTTACTATTACCCACAATATACCCGTCTCTGTTACTACTACCCACAATATACCAGTCTCTGTTACTACTACCCACAATATACCAGTCTCTATTACTACTACCCACAATATACCAGTCTCTGTTACTAATACCCGCTCTATCCCAGTCTCTGTTACTAATACCCACAATATACCAGTCTCTGTTACTAATACCCGCTCTATCCCAGTCTCTGTTACTACTACCCACTCTCCATTTAACACCTAGACCCTGTGAGATTGTAAGATTGTATTTTAGACAACACACACATGTGTTTACTCCAGACCACGTGCACATCAAGAGGAGAGTGTCAGTTGCAGTAAAAGACTGTGGAAGTGCCTCAATAGTCTAGTGTGACTTCCTCTCCTTTTGACCCCTCTCGTCTCGTTGACTCTCGACTCGTCTCCTCCCCTGTCCTCTCCTTTCCTCTGCTTCCGTCTTCTCTCGTCTCCTCTCGTTTCCTCTCGTCTCCTCTCATCTCCTGTCCTCTCCTCTCATCTTGTCTCCTCTCATCTTGCCTCCTCTCGTCTCATCACCTCTCGTCTCGTCTCATCTCCTCTCCTCCCCTGTCCTCTCCTCTTCTCCTCTCCTCCTCTCTTCTGCTCTCTTATTTTGGGG
>NC_138296.1:95415000-95435000 GCF_965601325.2 Salmo salar | reverse complement strand
TGTTCTGTTCTACTCTGCTCTGTTCTGTTCTACTCTGCTCTGTTCTGTTCTGTTCTACTCTGCTCTGTTCTGTTCTACTCTGTTCTGCTCTGTTCTGTTCTGCTCTGTTCTGTTCTACTCTGTTCTGCTCTGTTCTGTTCTTCTCTGTTCTGTTCTGTTCTGCTCTGTTCTGTTCTACTCTGTTCTGCTCTGTTCTGTTCTGCTCTGTTCTGTTCTACTCTGTTCTGCTCTGCTCTGTTCTGCTCTGTTCTGCTCTGTTCTGTTCTGTTCTGCTCTGTTCTGCTCTGTTCTGTTCTACTCTGTTCTGCTCTGTTCTGCTCTGTTCTGTTCTGTTCTGTTCTACTCTGCTCTGTTCTGTTCTACTCTGTTCTACTCTGTTCTGCTCTGTTCTGTTCTTCTCTGTTCTATTCTGTTCTGCTCTGTTCTGTTCTACTCTGTTCTGCTCTGTTCTGTTCTGCTCTGTTCTGTTCTACTCTGTTCTGCTCTGTTCTGCTCTGTTCTGTTCTGTTCTGCTCTGTTCTGTTCTGTTCTGTTCTACTCTGTTCTGTTCTGCTCTGTTCTGTTCTACTCTGCTCTGTTCTGTTCTGCTCTGTTCTGTTCTGCTCTGTTCTGTTCTGTTCTACTCTGTTCTGCTCTGTTCTGTTCTGTTCTGTTCTACTCTGCTCTGTTCTGTTCTGCTCTGTTCTGTTCTGTTCTGCTCTGTTCTGTTCTACTCTGTTCTGCTCTGTTCTGTTCTGCTCTGTTCTGTTCTACTCTGTTCTGCTGTGTTCTGTTCTACTCTGTTCTGCTCTGTTCTGTTCTGCTCTGTTCTGTTCTGTTCTGTTCTACTCTGTTCTGCTCTGTTCTGTTCTGTTCTGTTCTGCTCTGTTCTGTTCTACTCTGCTCTGTTCTGTTCTATTCTGCTCTGCTCTGTTCTACTCTGCTCTGTTCTGTTCTGCTCTGTTCTGTTCTACTCTGCTCTGTTCTGTTCTATTCTGCTCTGTTCTGTTCTGTTCTGTTGTTCTGCTCTGTTCTGTTCTACTCTGTTCTATTCTGCTCTGTTCTGTTCTGCTCTGTTCTGTTCTACTCTGTTCTGTTCTGTTCTACTCTGTTCTGCTCTGTTCTGTTCTGTTCTGCTCTGTTCTGTTCTACTCTGCTCTGTTCTGTTCTATTCTGCTCTGTTCTGTTCTACTCTGTTCTGCTCTGTTCTGTTCTGCTCTGTTCTGTTCTGCTCTGTTCTGTTCTACTCTGTTCTGTTCTGCTCTGTTCTGTTCTGCTCTGTTCTGTTCTACTCTGTTCTGTTCTGTTCTGTTCTACTCTGTTCTGCTCTGTTCTGTTCTGTTCTGCTCTGTTCTGTTCTACTCTGCTCTGTTCTGTTCTATTCTGCTCTGTTCTGTTCTACTCTGTTCTGCTCTGTTCTGTTCTGCTCTGTTCTGTTGTTCTGCTCTGTTCTGTTCTACTCTGTTCTGTTCTGTTCTACTCTGTTCTGTTCTGCTCTGTTCTGTTCTACTCTGTTCTGTTCTGTTCTACTCTGTTCTGTTCTGCTCTGTTCTGCTCTGTTCTGTTCTACTATGTTCTGCTCTGTTCTACTCTGTTCTGCTCTGTTCTGTTCTGCCCTGTTCTGTTCTACTCTGTTCTGTTCTGCTCTGTTCTGCTCTGTTCTGTTCTACTCTGTTCTACTCTGTTCTGTTCTACTCTGTTCTGTTCTACTCTGTTCTGCTCTGTTCTGTTCTAGTTTGTTCTACTCTGTTCTGCTCTGTTCTATTCTGTTCTGTTCTACTCTGTTCTGTTCTGTTCTGTTCTACTCTGTTCTGCTCTGTTCTGTTCTACTATGTTCTGCTCTGTTCTACTCTGTTCTGCTCTGTTCTGTTCTGCTCTGTTCTGTTCTACTCTGTTCTGTTCTGCTCTGTTCTGCTCTGTTCTGTTCTGCTCTGTTCTGCTCTGCTCTACTCTGCTCTGTTCTACTCTGTTCTGATCTACTCTGTTCTGCTCTGTTCTACTCTGTTCTGCTCTGTTCTACTCTGTTCTGTTCTACTCTGTTCTGCTCTGTTATTTTCTGCTCTGTTCTGCTCTATTCTGTTCTAGTCTGTTCTGTTCTACTCTGTTCTGCTCTGTTCTGTTCTGCTCTGTTCTACTCTGTTCTGTTCTGCTCTGTTCTGTTCTACTCTGTTCTACTCTGTTCTGTTCTGCTCTGTTCTACTCTGTTCTGTTCTGTTCTACTCTGTTCTGTTCTACTCTGTTCTGTTCTACTCTGTTCTACTCTGTTCTGTTCTGCTCTGTTCTACTCTGTTCTGTTCTGTTCTACTCTGTTCTGCTCTATTCTGTTCTAGTCTGTTCTGTTCTAATCTGCTTTAGCTAGTTTGTTCTGTTCTACTCTGTTCTGTTCTGCTCTGTTCTGCTCTGTTCTACTCTGCTCTGTTTTGTTCTGTTCTGTTCTGCTCTGTTCTGCTCTGTTCTACTCTGCTCTGTTTTGTTCTGTTCTGTTCTACTCTGTTCTGTTCTACTCTGCTCTGTTCTGTTCTACTCTGTTCTGTTCTGCTCTGTTCTGTTCTGTTCTGTTCTACTCTGCTCTGTTCTGCTCTGTTCTGTTCTACTCTGCTCTGCTCTGTTCTGTTCTACTCTGTTCTGTTCTACTCTGTTCTACTCTGTTCTGTTCTACTCTGCTCTGTTCTGCTCTGTTCTGTTCTACTCTGCTCTGTTCTACTCTGTTCTGTTCTGTTCTGCTCTGTTCTGTTCTACTCTGCTCTGTTCTGTTCTACTCTGTTCTGTTCTGCTCTGTTCTGTTCTGCTCTGTTCTGTTCTACTCTGTTCTGTTCTGTTCTGCTCTGTTCTGTTCTACTCTGCTCTGTTCTGTTCTACTCTGTTCTGTTCTGCTCTGTTCTGTTCTGTTCTGTTCTACTCTGCTCTGTTCTGCTCTGTTCTGTTCTACTCTGCTCTGCTCTGTTCTGTTCTACTCTGTTCTGTTCTACTCTGTTCTACTCTGTTCTGTTCTACTCTGCTCTGTTCTGCTCTGTTCTGTTCTACTCTGCTCTGTTCTGTTCTACTCTGTTCTGCTCTGTTCTGTTCTGCTCTGTTCTGTTCTACTCTGTTCTACTCTGTTCTGCTCTGTTCTGTTCTTCTCTGTTCTGTTCTGTTCTGCTCTGTTCTGTTCTACTCTGTTCTGCTCTGTTCTGTTCTGCTCTGTTCTGTTCTACTCTGTTCTGCTCTGCTCTGTTCTGTTCTGTTCTGCTCTTTTCTGTTCTGCTCTGTTCTGTTCTGTTCTGCTCTGTTCTGCTCTGTTCTGTTCTACTCTGTTCTGCTCTGTTCTGCTCTGTTCTGTTCTGTTCTACTCTGCTCTGTTCTGTTCTACTCTGTTCTACTCTGTTTCTGCTCTGTTCTGTTCTTCTCTGTTCTATTCTGTTCTGCTCTGTTCTGTTCTACTCTGTTCTGCTCTGTTCTGTTCTGCTCTGTTCTGTTCTGCTCTGTTCTGTTCTGTTCTACTCTGTTCTGCTCTGTTCTGCTCTGTTCTGTTCTGTTCTACTCTGCTCTGTTCTGTTCTGCTCTGTTCTGTTCTGTTCTGCTCTGTTCTGTTCTGCTCTGTTCTGTTCTGCTCTGTTCTGTTCTACTCTGTTCTGCTGTGTTCTGTTCTACTCTGTTCTGCTCTGTTCTGTTCTGCTCTGTTCTGTTCTGTTCTACTCTGTTCTGCTCTGTTCTGTTCTGTTCTGCTCTGTTCTGTTCTACTCTGCCTCTGTTCTGTTCTATTCTGCTCTGCTCTGTTCTACTCTGCTCTGTTCTGTTCTGCTCTGTTCTGTTCTACTCTGCTCTGTTCTGTTCTATTCTGCTCTGTTCTGTTCTGTTCTGTTCTGTTCTGCTCTGTTCTGTTCTGCTCTGTTCTGTTCTACTCTGTTCTGTTCTGTTCTGTTCTACTCTGTTCTGCTCTGTTCTGTTCTGTTCTGCTCTGTTCTGTTCTACTCTGCTCTGTTCTGCTCTGTTCTGTTCTACTCTGCTCTGTTCTGTTCTACTCTGTTCTGCTCTGTTCTGTTCTGCTCTGTTCTGTTCTACTCTGTTCTGTTCTACTCTGTTCTGTTCTGCTCTGTTCTGTTCTACTCTGTTCTGTTCTGTTCTGTTCTGTTCTACTCTGTTCTGCTCTGTTCTGTTCTGTTCTGCTCTGTTCTGTTCTACTCTGCTCTGTTCTGTTCTATTCTGCTCTGTTCTGTTCTACTCTGTTCTGCTCTGTTCTGTTCTGCTCTGTTCTGTTGTTCTGCTCTGTTCTGTTCTACTCTGTTCTGTTCTGTTCTACTCTGTTCTGTTCTGCTCTGTTCTGTTCTACTCTGTTCTGTTCTGTTCTGTTCTACTCTGTTCTGTTCTGCTCTGTTCTGCTCTGTTCTGTTCTACTATGTTCTGCTCTGTTCTACTCTGTTCTGCTCTGTTCTGTTCTGCCCTGTTCTGTTCTACTCTGTTCTGTTCTGCTCTGTTCTGCTCTGTTCTGTTCTACTCTGTTCTACTCTGTTCTGTTCTACTCTGTTCTGTTCTACTCTGTTCTGCTCTGTTCTGTTCTAGTTTGTTCTACTCTGTTCTGCTCTGTTCTATTCTGTTCTGCTCTGTTCTGTTCTGTTTTACTCTGTTCTGCTCTGTTCTGTTCTACTATGTTCTGCTCTGTTCTACTCTGTTCTGCTCTGTTCTGTTCTGCTCTGTTCTGTTCTACTCTGTTCTGTTCTGCTCTGTTCTGCTCTGTTCTGTTCTGCTCTGTTCTGCTCTGCTCTACTCTGCTCTGTTCTACTCTGTTCTGATCTACTCTGTTCTGCTCTGTTCTACTCTGTTCTGCTCTGTTCTACTCTGTTCTGTTCTACTCTGTTTCTGCTCTGTTATTTTCTGCTCTGTTCTGCTCTATTCTGTTCTAGTCTGTTCTGTTCTACTCTGTTCTGCTCTGTTCTGTTCTGCTCTGTTCTACTCTGTTCTGTTCTGCTCTGTTCTGTTCTACTCTGTTCTACTCTGTTCTGTTCTGTCTCTGTTCTACTCTGTTCTGTTCTGTTCTACTCTGTTCAGTTCTACTCTGTTCTGTTCTACTCTGTTCTACTCTGTTCTGTTCTGCTCTGTTCTACTCTGTTCTGTTCTGTTCTACTCTGTTCTGCTCTATTCTGTTCTAGTCTGTTCTGTTCTAATCTGCTTTAGCTAGTTTGTTCTGTTCTACTCTGTTCTGATCTACTCTGTTCTGTTCTGTTCTACTCTGTTCTGTTCTGTTCTGCTCTGTTCTACTCTGTTCTGTTCTACTCTGTTCTGTTCTGTTCTACTCTGTTTTGTTCTGTTCTGTTTTGCTCTGTTTTGTATTACTCTGTTCTGGCAAATGCCACATAGCTTGTTCCATCTTTAGCCCAGTGGGCCTGTCTACATTGGGGTTTTAATAAAAATCATCATTTTTTGGCTGATAATTGGGGCCTCGAAGAACATGGTGGGGCTGTTGTGTAAGAAATGCCAGGGTGATTTTTTTTGGCCCAGGCTCTCCCTGCTCTGCAGTATGTCTGGCTGCCTCTTGTCTGATCCATCTTAACAGCGATCACACTGTGTCTAAACGCCAACAATCTAATGTTGGGATTACAGTTTAATCCAGAATAACACAGCTCTGTCATAGAGCAACAGATAGACAAGCTGCTGTCTGTGATATCTGCACACACACACACACACAGCACACACACACACACACACACACACACACACACACACACACACACACACACACACACACACACACACACACACACACACACACACACACTGTCTGCTGTCTTGCTAGATATTAACACAGGCTGAGCAGACTAAAGCTGCGTGTAGTTGGTTGCCAAGAAGGTTTGCACGAGCAGCGAAGTGAGATTCCGTGACGATATAACGCTGCAAGATGGAGGGAGGGGGGGAGAGGGGGGGGGAGGGAGAGAGGAGGGGTGTAAAGAAAGAGTGAGAGGAGGGGTGTAAAGAAAGAGGGAGAGGAGGGGTGTAAAGAGAGAGGGAGAGGAGGGGAGGAGAGAGAGAGAGAGAGAGAAGGGGAGGGAGAGAGAGAGAGAGGAGGGGAGGGAGAGAGAGAGAGAGGAGGGGTGTAAAGAGAGAGGGAGAGGAGGGGTGTAAAGAGAGAGGAGGGGAGGGAGAGAGAGAGAGAGAGGAGGGGAGGGAGAGAGAGAGAGAGAGAGAGGACGGGTGTAAAGAGAGAGGGAGATGAGGGGTGTAAAGAGAGAGGGAGAGGAGGGGAGGGAGAGAGAGAGAGAGAGGAGGGGTGTAAAGAGAGAGGGAGACGAGGGGTGTAAAGAGAGAGGAGGGGATGGAGAGAGAGAGAGAGAGGAGGGGAGGGAGAGAGAGAGAGAGCAGAGAGGACGGGTGTAAAGAGAGAGGGAGATGAGGGGTGTAAAGAGAGAGGGAGAGGAGGGGAGGGAGAGAGAGAGAGAGGAGGGGAGGGAAAGAGAGAGGAGGGGTGTAAAGAGAGAGGGGGGGAGGGAGAGAGAGAGAGAGAGGAGGGGTGTAAAGAGAGAGGGAGAGGAGGGGAGAGAGAGAGGAGGGGTGTAAAGAGAGAGGGAGAGGAGGGGAGGGAGAGAGAGGGAGAGGAGTGGAGGGAGAGAGAGAGAGAGGAGTTGTGTAAAGAGAGAGGGAGAAGAGGGGTGTAAAAGAGAGAGGGAGAGGGCGGAGAGGAGTGAAGAAGGACTAGATGTATCTCAAATAGCCTCCTCTAACCCTATATAGTATAACACTTTTGACCAGAGCCCTATGGGGTTAAAGGTCAGGCTGAAATTATATGGGATTAGTCTGGTGGGATTTAAAATGCTCCTGTAGACCACTGTACACAACTTCAACTATAAAACGCCGGACGCTTCTTTAGGACAAAGGGTATTCAACTCTGACCCCACGAGATCCGGAGCCTGCTGCTTTTCTGTTCTACCTGATAATGAATTGCTCCCACCTGGTGTCCCAGGTCTAAATCAGTCCCTGATTAGAGGGGGGAATCACCCCACCTGGTGTCCCCAGGTCTAAATCAGTCCCTGATTAGAGGGGAATCACCCACCTGGTGTCCCAGGTCTAAATCAGTCCCTGATTAGAGGGGAATCACCCACCTGGTGTCCCAGGTCTAAATCAGTCCCTGATTAGAGGGGAATCGCCCACCTGGTGTCCCAGGTCTAAATCAGTCCCTGATTAGAGGGGAATCACCCACCTGGTGTCCCAGGTCTAAATCAGTCCCTGATTAGAGGGGAATGTAGTAGAACTGGCTTCCAGGTCCAGAGTTGAGTTTGAGGGCTTTAAAGCCTGCTGCTTTCACAGCCCCAATTTTCACAAAGAACACCGCTGACAGAGTGTGTGTGTGTGTGTGTGTGTGTGTGTGTGTGTGTGTGTGTGTGTGTGTGTGTGTGTGTGTGTGTGTGTGTGTGTGTGTGTGTGTGTGTGTGTGTGTGTGTGTGTGTGTGTGTGTGTGTGTGTGTGTGTGTGTGGGGAGAGATTGCGGGTTTTGTCATTCAGGACAAAAAAAATAATCTGATTCACTATTCCCAAAAAAGACATGTATGAATTGAAAATCAAATGAAAATGTATTGACCTCAAACCCCTAGGGCCTGGACAACGGTTCCTCAGGTAACCCCCTAGGGCCTAGACAACGGTTCCTCAGGTAACGCCCTAGGGCCTAGACAACGGTTCCTCAGGTAACGCCCTAGGGGCCTGGACAACGGTTCCTCAGGTAACCCCCTAGGGCCTAGACAACGGTTCCTCAGGTAACCCCCTAGGGCCTAGACAACGGTTCCTCAGGTAACGCCCTAGGGCCTAGACAACGGTTCCTCAGGTAACGCCCTAGGGCCTAGACAACGGTTCCTCAGGTAACGCCCTAGGGCCTGGACAACGGTTCCTCAGGTAACGCCCTAGGGCCTAGACAACGGTTCCTCAGGTAACCCCCTAGGGGCCTGGACAACGGTTCCTCAGGTAACGCCCTAGGGCCTAGACAACGGTTCCTCAGGTAACCCCCTAGGGCCTAGACAACGGTTCCTCAGGTAACGCCCTAGGGCCTGGACAACGGTTCCTCAGGTAACACCCTAGGGCCTAGACAACGGTTCCTCAGGTGAACCACCCTCTCTATATGAAGTGGAGGGCGCTGGGTTCAGTGCCTGGTGACCATGGAGAGATGGCACCGTCCAAAAACCACACCGTACACCATAGACAGTATTAGTGTACTACTTGCCCTATAGGCTCTTGGTCAAAAGTAACGCTCTAAATAAGGAATATAGTGCCATTTGATATGCAGCCGATGATGGTGCTCCATTAAACAGCCCGTGGTATGTCCCCTGAGCTCACTGTGTGGTATGTCCCCTGAGTTCACTGTGTGGTATGTCCCCTGAGTTCACTGTGTGGTATGTCCCTTGAGTTCACTGTGTGGTATGTCTCCTGAGTTCACTGTGTGGTATGTCTCCTGAGTTCACTGTTTGGTATGTCCCCTGAGTTCACTGTGTGGTATGTCTCCTGAGTTCACTGTTTGGTATGTCTCCTGAGCTCACTGCGTGGAGTAGTAAGGAAGTCTTATGGTTTTGGTGTTACATGTCCCTCTGTCTGTCCGTCTGTTTGTCCGTCTGTCTGTATGTCCGTCTGCCTGTCTTGTCTATCTGTCTGTTTGTCTGTCACTTAGCTATAGTCATCATATATTCTTTCCTTACCCTCCCTCTATGCTAGTTAAAGTGATCATATCCACTGTCTTGTACGGTTAAACAAATCATATATTCCCTCCCTCCCTCCCTCCATCCCTCCCTCCCTCCCTCCCTCCCTCCCTCCCTCCCTCCATCCCTCCCTCCCTCCCTCCCTCCCTCCCTCCCTCCCTCCCTCCATCCCTCCCTCCCTCCCTCCCTCCCTCCCTCCCTCCCTCCCTCCCTCCCTCCCTCCCTCCCTCCCTCCCTCCCTCCCTCCCTCCCTCCCTCCCTCCCATCCCTCCCTCCCTCCCTCCCTCCCTCCCTCCATCCCTCCCTCCATCCTCCCTCCCTCCCTCCCTCCCTCCCTCCCTCCATCCCTCCCTCCCTCCATCCCTCCCTCCCTCCCTCCCTCCCTCCCTCCCTCCCTCCCTCCCTCCCTCCCTCCACATAAAGCTGTAATTGACCTCCTTTTCAGGAAACTAGAGCATCTGTCATCCTCCGGTTCTCAGACCTCCCATTCTCCCCCTCTGCTCTGGTTCTCAGACCTCCCATTCTCCCCCTCTGCTCTGGTTCCCAGACCTCCCATTCTCCCCCTCTGCTCTTCCGGTTCTCAGACCTCCCATTCTCCCCCTCTGCTCTTCCGGTTCTCAGACCTCCCATTCTCCCCCTCTGCTCTGGTTCTCAGACCTCCCATTCTCCCCCTCTGCTCCGGTTCTCAGACCTCCCATTCTCCCCCTCTGCTCTTCCGGTTCTCAGACCTCCCATACTCCCCCTCTGCTCCTCCGGTTCTCAGACCTCCCATTCTCCCCCTCTGCTCCGGTTCTCAGACCTCCCAATCTCTCCCTCTGCTCCGGTTCCCAGACCTCCCATTCTCCCCCTCTGCTCCGGTTCTCAGACCTCCCAATCTCTCCCTCTGCTCCGGTTCCCAGACCTCCCATTCTCCCCCTCTGCTCTGGTTCTCAGACCTCCCATTCTCCCCCTCTGCTCTGGTTCTCAGACCTCCCATTCTCCCCCTCTGCTCTTCCGGTTCTCAGACCTCCCATTCTCCCCCTCTGCTCTGGTTCCCAGACCTCCCATTCTCCCCCTCTGCTCTTCCGGTTCTCAGACCTCCCATTCTCCCCCTCTGCTCTGGTTCTCAGACCTCCCATTCTCCCCCTCTGCTCTTCCGGTTCTCAGACCTCCCATTCTCCCCCTCTGCTCTGGTTCTCAGACCTCCCATTCTCCCCCTCTGCTCCGGTTCTCAGACCTCCCATTCTCCCCCTCTGCTCTGGTTCTCAGACCTCCCATTCTCCCTCTCTGCTCTGGTTCTCAGACCTCCCATTCTCCCTCTCTGCTCTTCCGGTTCTCAGACCTCCCATTCTCCCCCTCTGCTCTTCCGGTTCTCAGACCTCCCATTCTCCCCCTCTGCTCTTCCGGTTCTCAGACCTCCCATTCTCCCCCTCTGCTCTGGTTCTCAGACCTCCCATTCTCCCCCTCTGCTCTTCCGGTTCTCAGACCTCCCATTCTCCCCCTCTGCTCTGGTTCCCAGACCTCCCATTCTCCCCCTCTGCTCTTCCGGTTCTCAGACCTCCCATTCTCCCCCTCTGCTCTGGTTCTCAGACCTCCCATTCTCCCCCTCTGCTCTTCCGGTTCTCAGACCTCCCATTCTCCCTCTCTGCTCCGGTTCTCAGACCTCCCATTCTCCCCCTCTGCTCCGGTTCTCAGACCTCCCATTCTCCCTCTCTGCTCTGGTTCTCAGACCTCCCATTCTCCCTCTCTGCTCCGGTTCTCAGACCTCCCATTCTCCCTCTCTGCTCTGGTTCTCAGACCTCCCATTCTCCCTCTCTGCTCCGGTTCTCAGACCTCCCATTCTCCCCCTCTGCTCTGGTTCTCAGACCTCCCATTCTCCCCCTCTGCTCTGGTTCTCAGACCTCCCATTCTCCCTCTGCTCTGGTTCCCAGACCTCCCATTCTCCCTCTGCTCTGGTTCTCAGACCTCCCATTCTCCCCCTCTGCTCTGGTTCTCAGACCTCCCATTCTCCCCCTCTGCTCTGGTTCTCAGACCTCCCATTCTCCCCCTCTGCTCTTCCGGTTCTCAGACCTCCCATTCTCCCCCTCTGCTCTTCCGGTTCTCAGACCTCCCATTCTCCCCCTCTGCTCTTCCGGTTCTCAGACCTCCCATTCTCCCCCTCTGCTCTTCCGGTTCTCAGACCTCCCATTCTCCCCCTCTGCTCTTCCGGTTCTCAGACCTCCCATTCTCCCCCTCTGCTCTTCCGGTTCTCAGACCTCCCATTCTCCCCCTCTGCTCTGGTTCTCAGACCTCCCATTCTCCCCCTCTGCTCTGGTTCTCAGACCTCCCATTCTCCCCCTCTGCTCTTCCGGTTCTCAGACCTCCCATTCTCCCCCTCTGCTCTGGTTCTCAGACCTCCCATTCTCCCCCTCTGCTCTTCCGGTTCTCAGACCTCCCATTCTCCCCCTCTGCTCTTCCGGTTCTCAGACCTCCCATTCTCCCCCTCTGCTCTGGTTCTCAGACCTCCCATTCTCCCTCTCTGCTCTTCCGGTTCTCAGACCTCCCATTCTCCCCCTCTGCTCTGGTTCTCAGACCTCCCATTCTCCCCCTCTGCTCTGGTTCTCAGACCTCCCATTCTCCCCCTCTGCTCTGGTTCTCAGACCTCCCATTCTCCCCCTCTGCTCTGGTTCTCAGACCTCCCATTCTCCCCCTCTGCTCCGGTTCTCAGATCTCCCATTCTCCCCCTCTGCTCTTCCGGTTCTCAGACCTCCCATTCTCCCCCTCTGCTCTTCCGGTTCTCAGACCTCCCATTCTCCCCCTCTGCTCTGGTTCCCAGACCTCCCATTCTCCCCCTCTGCTCTGGTTCTCAGACCTCCCATTCTCCCCCTCTGCTCTTCCGGTTCTCAGACCTCCCATTCTCCCTCTCTGCTCCGGTTCTCAGACCTCCCATTCTCCCCCTCTGCTCCGGTTCTCAGACCTCCCATTCTCCCCCTCTGCTCCGGTTCTCAGACCTCCCATTCTCCCCCTCTGCTCTTCCGGTTCTCAGACCTCCCATTCTCCCTCTCTGCTCCGGTTCTCAGACCTCCCATTCTCCCCCTCTGCTCCGGTTCTCAGACCTCCCATTCTCCCTCTCTGCTCCGGTTCTCAGACCTCCCATTCTCCCCCTCTGCTCTTCCGGTTCTCAGACCTCCCATTCTCCCTCTCTGCTCCGGTTCTCAGACCTCCCATTCTCCCCCTCTGCTCCGGTTCTCAGACCTCCCATTCTCCCTCTCTGCTCTGGTTCTCAGACCTCCCATTCTCCCCCTCTGCTCTGGTTCTCAGACCTCCCATTCTCCCCCTCTGCTCTGGTTCTCAGACCTCCCATTCTCCCTCTCTGCTCTTCCGGTTCTCAGACCTCCCATTCTCCCCCTCTGCTCTGGTTCTCAGACCTCCCATTCTCCCCCTCTGCTCTGGTTCTCAGACCTCCCATTCTCCCCCTCTGCTCTGGTTCTCAGACCTCCCATTCTCCCCCTCTGCTCTGGTTCTCAGACCTCCCATTCTCCCCCTCTGCTCTGGTTTTCAGACCTCCCATTCTCCCCCTCTGCTCTTCCGGTTCTCAGACCTCCCATTCTCCCCCTCTGCTCTTCCGGTTCTCAGACCTCCCATTCTCCCCCTCTGCTCTTCCGGTTCTCAGACCTCCCATTCTCCCCCTCTGCTCTGGTTCTCAGACCTCCCATTCTCCCTCTCTGCTCTTCCGGTTCTCAGACCTCCCATTCTCCCCCTCTGCTCTGGTTCTCAGACCTCCCATTCTCCCCCTCTGCTCTGGTTCTCAGACCTCCCATTCTCCCCCTCTGCTCTGGTTCTCAGACCTCCCATTCTCCCCCTCTGCTCTGGTTCTCAGACCTCCCATTCTCCCCCTCTGCTCTTCCGGTTCTCAGACCTCCCATTCTCCCCCTCTGCTCTTCCGGTTCTCAGACCTCCCATTCTCCCTCTCTGCTCTGGTTCCCAGACCTCCCATTCTCCCTCTCTGCTCCGGTTCTCAGACCTCCCATTCTCCCTCTCTGCTCTTCCGGTTCTCAGACCTCCCATTCTCCCCCTCTGCTCTTCCGGTTCTCAGACCTCCCATTCTCCCCCTCTGCTCTTCCGGTTCTCAGACCTCCCATTCTCCCCCTCTGCTCTGGTTCCCAGACCTCCCATTCTCCCCCTCTGCTCTGGTTCTCAGACCTCCCATTCTCATGCTTCATCTTTCTCTCTGACACCTTGTCCCAGTTCTCTAAACTGTTACACCTCTCCTCACAAGTCAACCTGGAGGTTAGGAACTGCTCTCTTTGGACCTATATTCACTCCTATTGCCACTCTGGTTTGGTGTATTTTGTATTTGTATTTATTATGGATCCCCATGAGTTCCTGCCAAGGCAGCAGCTATTCTTCCTGGGTTACAAACACATTAAGACACTTACATTACATATAAAACAAAAGATAAAACAGTACATCATATGACATAATTACACCACGTGGCCAAAAGTAATTTTCACAGTCTGCCGCCTCAGTTTGTATGATGGCAATTTGCATATACTCCAGAATGTTATGAAGAGTGATCAGATTTATTGCAATTAATTGCAAAGTCTCTCTTTGCCATGCAAATGAACTGAACCCCCAAAAACATGTCCACTGCATTTCAGCCCTGCCACAAATGGACAAGCTGACATCATGTCAGTGATTCTCTCGTTAACACAGGTGTGAGTGTTGACGAGGACAAGGCTGGATCACTCTGTCATGCTGATTGAGTTCGAATAACAGACTGGAAGCTTCAAAAGGAGGGTGGTGCTTGGAATCATTGTTCTTCCTCTGTCAACCATGGTTACCATCAAGGAAACACATGCCGTCATCATTGCTTTGCACAAAAAGGGCTTCACAGGCAAGGATATTGCTGCCAGTAAGATTGCACCTTAATCAACCATTTATCGGATTATCAAGAACTTCAAGGAGAGCGGTTCAATTGTTGTGAAGAAGGCTTCAGGGCGCAAAGAAAGTCCAGCAGGCACCAGGACCGTCTCCTAAAGTTGATTCAGCTCTGGGATCGGGGCACCACCAGTACAGAGCTTACTCAGGAATGGCAGCAGGCAGGTGTGAGTGCATCTGTACGCACAGTGAGGCGAAGACTTTTGGAGGATGGCCTGGTGTCAAGAAGGGCAGCAAAGAAGCCAATTCTCTCCAGGAAAAACATCAGGGACAGACTGATATTCTGCAAAAGGTACAGGGATTGGACTGCTGAGGACTGGGGTAAAATCATTTTCTCTGATGAATCCCCTTTCCGATTGTTTGGGGCATCCGGAAAAAAGCTTGTCCGGAGAAGACAAGGTGAGCGCTACCATCAGTCCTGTGTCATGCCAACAGTAAAGCATCCTGAGACCATTCATGTGTGGGGTTGCTTCTCAGCCAAGGGAGTGGGCTCACTCACACTTTTGCCTAAGAACACAGCCATGAATAAAGAATGGTACCAACACATCCTCCGAGAGCAACTTCTCCCAACCATCCAGGAACAGTTTGGTGACGAACAATGCCTTTTCCAGCATGATGGAGCACCTTGCCATAAGGCAGAAGTGATAACTAAGTGGCTCGGGGAACAAAACATCGATTTCTTGAGTCCATGGCCCGGAAACTCCCCAGACCTTAATCCCATTGAGAACTTGTGGTCAATCCTCAAGAGGCGGGTTGACAAACAAGAACCAACAAATTCTGACAAACTCCAAGCATTGATTATGCAAGAATGGGCTGCCATCAGTCAGGATGTGGCCCAGAAGTTAATTGACAGCATGCCAGGGCGGATTGCAGAGGTCTTGAAAAAGAAGGGTCAACACTGCAAATATTGACTCTTTGCATCAACTTCATGTAATTGTCAATAAAAGCCTTTGACACTTATGAAATACTTGTAATTATACTTCAGTATTCTATAGTAACATCTGACAAAAATATCTGAGGCAGCAGACTTTGTGAAAATTAATTATTGTGTCATTCTCTAACCTTTTGTTCCACGACTGTACATATCTGCAATACAAAATGTATAATACCACCATACAACAATATTACAATGTACGTGTGTGTGTGTGTGTGTGTGTGTGTCTGTACCTGTATGTGTGTGTGTGTGTGTGTGTCTCTTGACAGTACCTGCTGTTCTATACGGTGTATTTGTATCTGTCATTTAAATCTGATTCTACTGCTGGCATCAGTTACCTGATGTGGAATAGAGTTCCATGTAGTCATGGCTGAATTTTGTTAAACGTTGAAGTGAATTATTCTCACGATTCCTGAAAACAAAAAATGTCTTCCCTGTCTGCTGTGCCTGTTTCCCTGGGGCCCGGCTGCTGTAATGAGCCCCTCCCTCCCTCCGCGGGAAGAATTTGGAAAACAACTAGTCCACATTAAAGAAAGGAGGGTCTCAGCTTTTCTTTAGGTAGAATTTTTATTTCTCAACGGTCACTTATTAAAGCTGAAAGTTCAAATCAACACTGTTTTTACAATCAAGATATTTGACATGGCTTCCAAATATGAAGTTGTGAAATTGTGCGTCGGTCATCGAGAGCGAACTAGGTCACATATTTTTTTTTTTTTTAGGACATTACATTTACTGTTAGATTAATACATGGCTAATAGCAGTAGGTGTTATATTCCCGAGTTATATAATATCATTGCATATTAAAAAAAATAAAAAAATCTTGAGCCCTTTTTTTGACAGTAAAATATTCACAAAATAACCTAATTGTCAACTCAAAATTCATGACAATAACTGGATTAGGTTGTATATCCAAATATTTTGAATCATGCCTTCCTGGTTTAATGTCACAACTTATTTATGGAATACCATCTCCGTAGTCTATTGCACATTTTAATCAACCAATGAATGACTTTATGAGATGATGACTCAAATGAATTCTGTTGTGTGATGCTGCGGGGGAAAAAAAAAAAAAAAAACGTTTACTTTTGGGTGGCACCCTGTCATGGGCTTTGGAGCTGATCAGTCATCAGGGGGCTGATGGGAAAATGCTAGTTTGAATCCTTGTGATGAGTACAGCAACATGAGTATGTAACGTCCGTCGTAAGGAGGGGACCAAAATGCCGCGGGTATATTCATCCTCTTCTTTATTTTATAAAGAAAAAAAAAAACACTTAACCAAAACAAATGACGAAAACAGTCCAGTAAGGAGCACAGACTATACCGGAAACAACCACCCACAAAACACAAGAGAAAACTAACCCCAACTAAATATGGCCTCCAATTAGAGACAACGACAACCAGCTGTCTCTAATCGGAGGTCCTACCTAAAACCCAACATAGAAATAGAAAAACTATTAGAGAACCACACAAAACAAACACCCCCTGCCACGCCCTGACCAAACTACAATAACAAATAACCCCTTTTACTGGTCAGGACGTGACAGAGTACAGCAGCATGAGTATAGCAGCGTGAGTACAGCAACGTGAGTACAGCAGCATGAGTACAGCAGCATGAGTACAGCAGCGTGAGTACAGCAACGTGAGTACAGCAGCATGAGTACAGCAGCGTGAGTACAGCAGCGTGAGTACAGCAGCGTGAGTACAGCAACATGAGTACAGCAGCGTGAGTACAGCAGCATGAGTACCGCAACATGAGTACAGCAGCATGAGTACAGCAACGTGAGTACAGCAGCGTGAGTACAGCAGCATGAGTACAGCAACATGAGTACAGCAGCGTGAGTACAGCAGCGTGAGTACAGCAACGTGAGTACAGCAACGTGAGTACAGCAGCATGAGTACAGCAGCGTGAGTACAGCAACGTGAGTACAGCAGCGTGAGTACAGCAGCATGAGTACAGCAACATGAGTACAGCAGCATGAGTACAGCAACATGAGTACAGCAGCGTGAGTACAGCAACATGAGTACAGCAGCATGAGTACAGCAACATGAGTACAGCAGCGTGAGTACAGCAGCGTGAGTACAGCAGCGTGAGTACAGCAACGTGAGTACAGCAGCATGAGTACAGCAGCGTGAGTACAGCAACGTGAGCACAGCAGCATGAGTACAGCAGCGTGAGTACAGCAGCGTGAGTACAGCAACGTGAGTACAGCAGCGTGAGTACAGCAACGTGAGTACAGCAGCATGAGTCCAGCAGCATGTACAGCAGCGTGAGTACAGCAACGTGAGTACAGCAGCGTGAGTACAGCAGCGTGAGTACAGCAACGTGAGTACAGCAACATGAGTACAGCAACGTGAGTACAGCAGCATGAGTACAGCAGCATGAGTACAGCAGCGTGAGTACAGCAGCGTGAGTACAGCAACATGAGTACAGCAGCATGAGTACATTATATAGGCTATCTGGGAAAAGGCACAATGGCTGCCGGAACTGCAACTTCAATCGGTGATTGTCACGACTTCCGCCTAAATTGGTGCCTCTCCTTGTTCGGGCGACGTTCGGCGGTCGACGTCACCGGCTTCCTAGCTGCCACCGATCCATGTTTCTTTTTCCATTTGTTATGTCTTGATTGTTCACACCTGGTTCCCATCTCGTTATGATGATTTTCCCCTATTTAAACCCTCTGGTTCTCAATATGTTTTGTGCGTTATTGTTTTCTTGTTCGTCGTGTTAGTTGTGTAATGTCAAGATTGTTTATCCCTGCGTGGATTTTGACTTATGAGTTTCTTCGAGAGTAAAGTATGTTATTTTACTCAGATCGGTGTCCTGCGCTTGACTCTATCCTCACCTCCACTATACTGACACTAACAGTGATGGTGGGAGTGGTTATGCCAAATGGAATCGTGGGAGTTTGAGCCTTGAACAACTGAAAAATATTGGAGTAAACTAACTATAAAAATCATTCTTTAGGTTTTTGAGCGTCTATTTAACATATTTCCAGATGTTATTAGATGAAGACAACCAGAGCAATGTATAGAAGGGAGTTCCAATATGATCCGAAAACTACAAACAGGTTACATAGATCGCTGAAAATGAATGGCCATCATTTATTGTATTAGTCATCTCAGGGATCCTTCTTTAAAAAAATAAAAAATGTCACAGAGAAGACGTTTCTGGTTTTGCTCATCACTAAACGGTCAACAGTCAAATTACACTAAAACTGTCGTAGGACATCAATAAATACTTCATAATAACAACCCAAAATGGTAAAAGTGGCAGAGTTGTCCTTTAAGTGTTGCTCTATAGAAAGAGGAGGAAAATACTGTCTGAAACGAGAAGGAGTGACCCTGTAAAGGACTCAGTTCAAGCCCCAGGTGGACTAGGTGTTCCTTTTGAAATGAGATAATAGTCCATAGGAAAACAGCTAATGGTGAAGTACACCGAATCAAAACTACCTTCCAATACTTGAATCCTGAGTACCAACTGCATTGAAGAGAGTAATGTTATCAGCTTACAGGGTAGAGTTTAAAGGAAAATATAAATATATTTATATTTATTCATTTATAATACCCATAATTGTTGTTTTATTCACACCAGAGTTTGAGTGCTGTCACAGAGCTGAAATCTGCACCTTTACCAAACAGAGCGTTTAATAAAGTTAAACAACATGAGGTATTTATTCACGTCATCATTTGTGAATGGAGAAACACACAGTAGAGAGATTACAAAATAGTTATATGTAACTCACTTATATACTGTTTAACTACCCAACTAGCTTATATCTACCTAGCTAATGTATAACTACCCAGTTAACTTATAACTACCCAACTAGCTTATAACTACCCAACTAGCTTATAACTACCCAACTAGCTTATAACTACCCAACTAGCTTATATCTACCCAGCTAACTTATAACTACCTAACTAATGTATAACTACCCAGCTAACTTATAACTACCCAACTAGCTTATAACTACCCAGCTAACTTAAAACTACCCAGCTAACTTATAACTACCCAACTAACTTATAACTACCCAACTAGCTTATAACTACCCAGCTGATTTAAAACTACCTAACTAATGTATAACTACCTAACTAATGTATAACTACCCAGCTAACTTATAACTACCCAACTAACTTATAACTACCCAATTAGCTTATAACTACCCAGCTAACTTATAACTACCCAACTAGCTTATAACTACCTAACTAGCTTATAACTACCCAACTAGCTTATAACTACCCAACTTATAACTACCTACAGTGAGGGAAAAAAGTATTTGATCCCCTGCTGATTTTGTACGTTTGCCCACGGACAAAGAAATGATCAGTCTATAATTTTAATGGTAGGTTTATTTGAACAGTGAGAGACAGAATAACAAAAAAAAAATCCAGAAAAACACATGTCAAAAATGTTGTAAATTGATTCGCATTTTAATGAGGGAAATTAGTATTTGACCCCCTCTCAATCAGAAAGATTTCTGGCTCCCAGGTGTCTTTTATGCAGGTAACAAACTGAGATTAGGAGCACACTCTTAAAGGGAATGCTCCTAATCTCAGCTTGTTACGTGTATAAAAGACACCTGTCCACGGAAGCAATCAATCAATCAGATTCCAAACTCTCCGCCATGGCCAAGACCAAAGAGCTCTCCAAGGATGTCATTGACAAGATTGTAGACCTACACAAGGCTGGAATGGGCTACAAGACCATCGCCAAGCAGCTTGGTGAGAAGGTGACAACAGTTGGTGTGATTATTCGCAAATGGAAGAAACACAAAAGAACTGTCAATCTCCCTCAGCCTGGGGCTCCATGCAAGATCTCACCTCGTGGAGTTGCAATGATCATGAGAACGGTGAGGTATCAGCCCAGAACTACACGGAAGGATCTTGTCAATGATCTCAAGGCAGCTGGGACCATAGTCAACAAGAAAACAATTGGTAACACACTACGCCGTGAAGGACTGAAATCCTGCAGTGCCCGCAAGGTCCCCCTGCTCAAGAAAGCACATATACATGCCCATCTGAAGTTTGCCAATGAACATCTGAATGACTCAGAGGACAACTGGTGAAAGTGTTGTGATCAGATGAGAACAAAATGGAGCTCTTTGGCATCAACTCAACTCGCTGTGTTTGGAGGAGGAGGAATGCTGCCTATGACCCGAAGAACACCATCCCCACCATGGAAACATTATGCTTTGGGGGTGTTTTCTGCTAAGGGGACAGGACAACTTCACCGCATCAAAGGGACGATGGACGTGGCCATGTACTGTCAAATCTTGGGTGAGAACCTCCTTCCCTCAGCCAGGGCATTGAAAATGGGTCGTGGATGGGTATTCCAGCATGACAATGACCCAAAACACACGGCCAAGGCAACAAAGGAGTGGCTCAAGAAGAAGCACATTAAGGTCCTGGAGTGGCCTAGCCAGTCTCCAGACCTTAATCCAATAGAAAATCTGTGGAGGGAGCTGAAGGTTTGAGTTACCAAACGTCAGCCTCAAAACCTTAATGACTTGGAGAAGATCTGCAAAAAGGAGTCGGACAAAATC
>NC_138296.1:95407500-95410000 GCF_965601325.2 Salmo salar | reverse complement strand
CCCTTCATTTCTGGACTTTAATGAACAACACATCAGCTGTATGTGACCAGGCAAAAAAAACTTTCCAAACCAAACCATATCATAACCGCTACACACAGCCTACATCGTTGTCACCATATTAGCTAAAGTAACGTCCTAGTCAACATAGCTAATAGAACTAACGCGTTAGTAAACCCGCTACAATCATGAAGTAACGTTAGTGTGTTTAGTAGGTAAGCAGTTACACCGTCAGGCCCCGGTGGCAATAAATTAATAAAACCAAAAGCTTACCTTGACTTGGAAGAGTTCCAGTGTTGTGTTGGTAAGTCATAGCCAGCTAGCTAACATAGCATCCCTCTGAGTCACATGTTTGAGTAGCTAAACTAGCCAGCTGCATTTGCTAGCTAAGTAAGTGAAACTGAAAGTGATAAAAAAAAGACAATCTCTCTCTCTCGCTTCTCCTTCATTTTTGAAGTAATTAATTTGTTGAAAACTGTTCAACTATTGTCTTTCTCTCTGAGTCAACTACTCACCACATTGTATGTATAATCCGACACCCATTTTTCAAGCTAGCATATAATGTCACATAAACCCAAACCACAGCTAAATGTAGCACTAACCTTTGATGATCTTCATCAGATGACATCCCTAGGACATTATGTTATACAATACATGCATGTTTTGTTCAATGAAGTTCATATTTATATCAAAAACCAGCTTTTTACATTAGCATGTGACTAGCATGTGACTAGCATTCCCACCGAACACTGCCGGTGAATTTACTAAATTACTCACGATAAACGTTCACAAAAAGCATAAGAATTATTTTAAGAATTATAGATACAGAACTCCTCTATGCACTCGATATGTCTGATTTTAAAATAGCTTTTCGGTGAAAGCACATTTTGCAATATTCTCAGTAGATAGCCCGGCATCACAGGGCTAGCTATTTAGACACCCAGCAAGTTTAGCACTAATCAAAGTCAGATTTACTATAAGAAAAATGTTATTACCTTTGCTGTCTTCGTCAGAATGCACTCCCAGGACTTCTACTTCAATAACAAATGTTGGTTTGGTTCAAAATAATCCATAGTTATATCCAAACAGCGGCGTTTTGTTCGTGCGTTCAAGACACTATCCGAAAGGTAAATAAGGGTGACGAGCATGGCGCAATTCGTGACCAAAAAATGCTAAATATTCCATTACCGTACTTCGAAGCATGTCAACCGCTGTTTAAAATCAATTTTTATGCCATTTTTCTCATAAAAAAGCGATAATATTCCGACCGGGAATCTGCGTTTAGGTAAACAGATGAAAGAAAATAAAGCATTCGGTCGACTCGGGCACGTGCCTAAGCCCATAGTACTCTGATCGGCCACTTGCCAAAAGCGATAATGTGTTTCAGCCAGAGCCTGCCTCGATATCGTTCAGCTTTTTCCCGGGCTCTGAGAGCCTATGGGAGCCGTAGGAAGTGTCACGTTATTGCAAAGATCCTCAGTCTTCAATAAAAAGAGCCAAGATGAAACACAATTTGTCAGACAGGCCACTTCCTGCATGGAATCTTCTAAGGTTTTGGCCTGCCATATGAGTTCTGTTATACTCACAGACACCATTCAAACAGTTTTAGAATCTTTAGGGTGTTTTCTATCCAAAGCCAATAATTATATGCATATTCTAGTTACTGGGCAGGAGTAGTAACCAGATTAAATCGGGTACGTTTTTTATCCGGCCGTGCAAATACTGCCCCATATCCCCAACAGGATAAGTTGTAGAACGTCCTCCGGAAGTTGTCGTAATTACTGTGTAAAGTCTATGGGAGGGGGTGAAAACCAAGCCTCCTAGGTTTTGTATTCATGTCAATGTACTCAGAGGAGGACGGAAGCTAGCTGTCCTCCGGCTACACAATGGTTCTACCCTACAGAGTGCTGTTGAGCCTACTGTAGACCTTCATTGCAAAATCAATTATTTGGTGGACTGTGAATATATTTAGGATGTTCACTGATCGGCCTCCACTGAGGCAAACATTAAGAACACTTTTCTAATAAAGAGTTGCAAATCCCCCCCCCCCCCCCCCCTTTCCCTCAGAACAGCCTCAATCTGTCAGGACATGGACTCTACAAGGTGTCAAATCGTTCCACAGCGATGCTGGCCCATGTTGATTCCAATGATTCCCCACAGTTGTGTCAAGTTGACTGGATGTCCTTTGGGTGGTGGACCATTCTGGATACACACGGGGAAACCCGTTGTGTGTGAAAAACCCAGCAGCGTTGCAGTTCTTGATTTAAACTGGTGCGCCTGGCACCTCATTCAAAGGCACTTAAATCTTTTGTCTTGCCCACTCACCCTCTGAATGGCACACATACACAATCCATGTCTCAAGGCTTAAAAATCCTTCTTTAACTTGTCTCCTCCCTTTAATCTACACTGATTGAAGTGGATTTAACAAGTGACATCAATAAGGGATCAGAGCTTTCACCTGGATTCACCTGGTCAGTCTATGTCATGGAAAGAGCAGGTGTTC
>NC_138296.1:95340000-95402500 GCF_965601325.2 Salmo salar | reverse complement strand
TATGGGGTCAGTAGTCCCACAGTATGGGGTCAGTAGTCCCACAGTATGGGGTTAGTAGTCCCACAGTATGGGGTCAGTAGTCCCACAGTATGGGGTTAGTAGTCCCACAGTATGGGGTCAGTAGTCCCACAGTATGGGGTCAGTAGTCCCACAGTATGGGGTCAGTAGTCCCACAGTATGGGGTAGCTAGTCCCACAGTATGGTGTCAGTAGTCCCACAGTATGGGGTAGCTAGTCCCACAGTATGGGGTCAGTAGTCCCACAGTATGGGGTCAGTAGTCCCACAGTATGGGGTTAGTAGTCCCACAGTATGGGGTCAGTAGTCCCACAGTATGGGGTTAGTAGTCCCACAGTATTGGGTCAGTAGTCCCACAGTATGGGGTCAGTTGTCCCACAGTATGGGGTTAGTAGTCCCACAGTATGGGGTTAGTAGTCCCACAGTATGGGGTCAGTAGTCCACAGTATGGCGTCAGTAGTCCCACAGTATGGGGTCAGTAGTCCCACAGTATGGGGTAGCTAGTCCCACAGTATGGGGTCAGTAGTCCCACAGTATGGGGTCAGTAGTCCCACAGTATGGGGTCAGTAGTCCCACAATATGGGGTCAGTAGTCCCACAGTATGGGGTAGCTAGTCCCACAGTATGGTGTCAGTAGTCCCACAGTATGGGGTTAGTAGTCCCACAGTATGGGGTCAGTAGTCCCACAGTATGGGGTCAGTAGTCCCACAGTATGGGGTCAGTAGTCCCACAGTATGGGGTCAGTAGTCCCACAGTATGGGGTCAGTAGTCCCACAGTATGGGGTAGCTAGTCCCACAGTATGGGGTCAGTAGTCCCACAGTATGGGGTAGCTAGTCCCACAGTATGGGGTCAGTAGTCCCACAGTATGGGGTCAGTAGTCCCACAGTATGAGGTCAGTAGTCCCACAGTATGGGGTCAGTAGTCCCACAGTATGGGGTCAGAAGTCCCACAGTATGAGCTTGGTTGTCACAATGTTGTCTAGTAACTTCTTCCTGTTGTAACAGGAAATGAAGCAATAGAGCAAACAGAGTCTTTGAAATAGCCTTTCTTTGATCAAATAATATTTCTAATAAAATTCAGCATTTTATACCTTGATAACGTTTTGTGTAAATTTGTCTTTGAGTGTGTGTGTGTGTGTGTTTGTGTGGGTGTGTGGGTGTGTGACAGGAAAAATGTGTTTGAGAGAGAGGCAACAACTCTAGTTGGCTACAGGCCTGCTATTGGTAGGAAGTTAGTTGGCTACAGACCTGCTATTGGTAGGTAGTCTTTATAGGACATGCGCAAAAGAGCTTGGGATTTATTCTATACTGGCAGTGGCAATGTCGATAGTGACAACAATCCAGGCACGTGCACCTGCTCTTTTGTCCTCCTATGAAAAAGTGTACTTGTAACAGCTGTCTGGAAGAGGGGACCAAGGTGCAGCAGAGGATGTGTTCATCATTAGAATTTTAATTTAAAAAAACAAGAGAACACTACAAAATGAACAAAAACGACAGCAAACAGTCCTGTTAGGAAGATACTCAAAACAGAAACAATTACCCACAAACCCCAGTGACAAACAACTCCTACATATATGACTCCCAATCAGGAACAACGATTCCCAGCTGTTCCTGATCAGGAGTCACAAGACACACACACAAGACTGCCACGTCCTGACCCCCAAACTACTACACCAGCTCCATCTGCTGGTCAGGACGTGACAGTACTGGCAGCTTGTGGATTTTTTTTACAATTTTATGAATTAATTGTACATTTTATTTTGAGTCTCTTTTCAATTGTTTTAATTTTAAATATAACGATTGCACATCAAACTAATTTCAGAAGATCTAGAACCTTGGAAAATGTCCCCTCCCTCGCCTCAACTCGTCTGAATGCAGCATGTAGTGGCTACAGGCCTGCTACTGGGAGGTAGTTAGTTGGCTACAGGCCTGCTACTGGGAGGTAGTTAGTTGGCTACAGGCCTGCTACTGGGAGGTAGTTAGTTGGCTACAGGCCTGCTCCTGGGAGGTAGTTAGTTGGCTACAGGCCTGCTACTGGGAGGTAGTTAGTTGGCTACAGGCCTGCCGGAGAGTTTGACTACTGAGAGGTAGTTAGTTGGCTACAGGCCTGCTACTGGGAGGTAGTTAGTTGGCTACAGGCCTGCTATTGGTAGTTAGTTGGCTACAGGCCTGCTACTGGGAGGTAGTTAGTTGGCTACAGGCCTGCTACTGAGAGGTAGTTAGTTGGCTACAGGCCTGCTATTGGGAGGTAGTTAGTTGGCTACAGGCCTGCTATTGGTAGGTAGTTAGTTGGCTACAGGCCTGCTACTGGGAGGTAGTTAGTTGGCTACAGGCCTGCTACTGGGAGGTAGTTAGTTGGCTACAGGCCTGCTACTGAGAGGTATTTAGTTGGCTACAGGCCTGCTATTGGGAGGTAGTTAGTTGGCTACAGGCCTGCTATTGGTAGGTAGTTAGTTGGCTACAGGCCTGCTACTGGGAGGTAGTTAGTTGGCTACAGGCCTGCTATTGGTAGGTAGTTAGTTGGCTACAGGCCTGCTACTGGGAGGTAGTTAGTTGGCTACAGGCCTGCTATTGGTCGGTAGAAACTCAGAAATGAGTTTGAACTATATCTCTCCCTTTCCTCTTTTCAACAAACGTAATTGTTAATGAATACTCATAATTCAAACATTTATACAAAGAAAATACTTTATTTATTTATTTTTTTTACTTTCACCCTTACATTTCACACAAGAAATTCCCCTCACCTCAATGTTCTGTCATGCTGACTTGAATTGTTGCCTTAAAATTATTGCACAGAGCCATTTATATAGGGAGTAATTAGCACTCTGACAAGATGGCGCTGACAGACATGGCTGCTATGTTTCATGCTCTTAGCCAGCTTTGTAGTATTATTTTGTGTTATTTCTTACTTTATTTGCTCAGAACATTTATAGTATAATCTCCTACAGCCGACAATCACACTATGAGTTATTAATCATGAAATACCCCTCCATCATTGCTTTACCCGGACCGTTCTTTTTTCCTGTCTGTGATCACTGGGCTCCCGAAGTGGCGCAGTGGTCTAAGGCACTGCATCTCGGTGCTAGAGACGTCACTACAGACACCCTGGTTTGAATCCAGGCTGTAATCACAACCGGCTGTGATTGGGAGTCCCATAGGGCGGCGCACAATTGGCCCAGTGTCGTCCGGATTTGGCCTGGTGTAGGCCGTCATTGTAAATAACAATTTGTTCTTAACTGACTTGCCTAGTTTTAATAAAGGTTAAATAAATAAATAAAAATCACTCACCACAAATTCAACTTCCCAGACCTGGACCTTTGTTTGGATTACCCGAAGCAGCCCCATTCATCCAGGGTTCTCTACGCGCCGTAGGAGAGCAGGCATTCCAGTCAGACTCCATAGGAAAGGAAACCACCCACCACTTCTGAGTATATTACTAGCTAATGTACCATCTCTGGTAGACAAACTCAGGGTGAGATGTAACTTAATTTGTGTTACAGAAACATGGCTGACCCCGGCTACACCTTCTCCAGCCATAGAGCCTATTGGCTCCTCCGTGCCTCGCGCGGACAGGAAGAAAGAACGCTCCGGGGAAAGCAAAGGTGGACGGGTATTTCATGATTAATAACTCATAGTGTGATTGTGGCAACATACAAACATGGAAGACCTTTTGCTCTCCCGATCTGGAATACCTCACCGTCAAATGCCGACCCCATTACCTCCCAAGATAATTCTCAACGGTGATTGTCATGACCGTTTACATCCTCCCTCAAGCTGACACCACGGTGGCACTCAAGGAACTATACAGGTCTTTGAACAAACCGTAAACCGCATATCCTGACGGTGCATTTGTTGTAGCTGGGGGCTTTAAGGAAATGTGAGATAAATTCTATAACAATGGACGCTTGACCATTGTTATTCTCCCCTCCGGGAAGGCTACTAGGCCCTCACCCACCCCCCTTTCAGCAAATCAGATCACGCCTCCATTCTGCTCCTCCCCGCCTATAAAACGAAAATAAAGCAGGAAGCGTCTGTGGTAAGGTCTGTTTAACGTTGGTCTGACCAATAGGAATCCATGCTACAAAACTATTTTGATCACGTGGACTGGGATATGTTCCGGGTCGCTTCTTGGAATAACATCAGTGACTACACTGACTCTGTCAATGGGTTAATCAGGAATAGAGGATGTTGTTCCTACAGTGACGATCAGAACACATCCAAACCAAACACCGTGCATAGATGGGCAGAATTTGTGCAAAACTGAAAGTGCGAACCACCGCATTTAACCATGACTGAGAACATGGACAAGTACAAACAGACCAGCTATGACCTCCGTAAGTCAATCAAAGAGGCATAAAGACATTACAGAGAAAAAGTGGAGTCGCAATTCAATGGCTAAGACATGAGACGCATGTGGCAGGGAGTTCAGACAATCACGGATTATAAAGGGAAGCCTCACTCCCAGACAAACCTTTTTTATTTTCGCCTGCTTTGAGGAAAACAACACAAAGTTGTCGTGGTGGACCCCCGCTGTTCACGAGGACTGTGGCCTCCTGATCTCTGTAGCTGACGTGAGTACGACGACTTTCAAGCGTGTTAACCCTCGCGAGGCTGTCGGCCAGGATGGCATACCAAGACGCGTCCTCAGTGCATTTGCAGACCAACTGGCTGGAGTGTTTACGGACATATTCAACCTCTCCCTATCCCAGTCTGTTGTCCCCACTTGCTTCAAGATGTCCACCGTTGTTCCTATACCCAAGCAAGCTAAGGTAACTTAAATACATTACTATCGCCTCGTAGCACTCACTTCTGTCATGATGAAGTGCTTTGAGAGGCTAGTCAAGGACCGTATCACCTCCACCTTGCCCGACACCCTACACCCACTACAATTTCCATACCGCCCCGACAGATCCACGGACGATGCAATCGCTGTCGCACTGCACACCGCAAAATCCCACCTGGACAAGAGGAATACTAACAGTATGAGAGAATGCTGTTCATCGACTAGAGCTCCGATTTCAACACCATAGTGCCCTCCAAGCTTGTCACTAAGCTCAGGGTCCTGGCTCCCTGCACAACTGGGTCCTGACGGCCGACCCCAGGTGGTAAGAGTAGGCATCAACAGTTCTGCCACTGTGATCCTCAACACAGGGGAGCCCCAGGGGTGTGTGCTCAGCCCTCTCCTATACTCCATACTCACCCGTGATGGCGTGGCTATGCATGTCTCCAACTCAATCATTAAGTTTGCTGATGACACGACAATCTTTGCGCTGATTGCCAACAACGACGAGACAGTTTCGACACACCTACTGCGGTGTTGGCTATCTTCTGTATACCACCCCTACCTTGTCACAACACAACTGATTAGCTCAAACGCATTAGGAAGGAAAGAAATTCCACAAATGTACTTTTAACAAGGAAACACCTGTTATTTGAAACGCATTCCAGGTGACTACCTCATGAAGCTGGTTGAGAGTGTGCAAAGCTGTCATCAAGGAAAAGTGTGACTGCTTTGTAGAATCTCAAATATAAAATATATTTTGATTTGTTTAACACTTTTTTGGTTACTACATGATTCTATATGTGTTATTTCATAGTTTTGATGTCTTCAATATTCTTCAATGTAGAAAATAGTACAAATGAAGAAAAACCCTTGAATGGGTAGGTGTGTCCAAACTTTTGACTGGTACTGTATATATTTCATGAGATTTCTTATAGGAAATAGACTTCAAAACCTTATTCCTTAAGATACATTTTTTGATTGTCTGTTTTGCCATTTACAGAATAAATGTGTTATTCAATGCATTTCTGTGGGCTATAGTAGTAAAGGCCAAATTCAATATTTGACCAAATATATATATATATTTTTTATACCTAACATAAAAAATCTAATGGCTAAATGAACCACGGTATGACAATCTTAAAACAATTTGATATGTTAGCTTATCCCAACACTGGACTCTACCCCCATTCTACCCCACACTGGACTCTACCCCCACACTGAACTCTACCCCCACACTGGACTCTACCCCTCACTGGACTCTACCCCACACTGGACTCTACCCCACACTGGACTCTACCCCACACTGGACTCTACCCCCACACTGGACTCTACCCCGACACTGGACTCTACCCCACACTGGACTCTACCCCCACACTGGACTCTACCCCACACTGGATTCTACCCCCACACTGGACTCTACCCCACACTGGACTCTACCCCTCACTGGACTCTACCCCCACACTGGACTCTACCCCACACTGGACTCTACCCCACACTGGACTCTACCCCTCACTGGACTCTAACCCACACTGGACTCTACCCCACACTGGACTCTACCCCCACACTGGACTCTACCCCCACACTGGACTCTACCCCCACACTGGACTCTACCCCTCACTGGATTCTACCCCACACTGGACTCTACCCCTCACTGGACTCTACCCCCACCCTACCCCTCACTGGACTCTACCCCCACACTGGACTCTACCCCCACACTGGACTCTACCCCACACTGGACTCTACCCCACACTGGACTCTACCCCCTCACTGGACTCTACCCCACACTGGACTCTACCCCACACTGGACTCTACCCCCTCACTGGACTCTACCCCACACTGGACTCTACCCCACACTGGACTCTACCCCCACACTGGACTCTACCCCTCACTGGATTCTACCCCACACTGGACTCTACCGCTCACTGGACTCTACCCCCACCCTACCCCTCACTGGACTCTACCCCCACACTGGACTCTACCCCCACACTGGACTCTACCCCACACTGGACTCTACCCCCACACTGGACTCTACCCCCACACTGGACTCTACCCCCACACTGGACTCTACCCCCACACTGGACTCTACCCCACACTGGACTCTACCCCTCACTGGACTCTACCCCTCACTGGACTCTACCCCCACACTGGACCCTACCCCTCACTGGACTCTACCCCCACACTGGACTCTACCCCCACACTGGACTCTACCCCCACACTGGACTCTACCCCACACTGGATTCTACCCCACACTGGACTCTACCCCTCACTGGACTCTACCCCCACCCTACCCCTCACTGGACTCTACCCCCACACTGAACTCTACCCCCACACTGGACTCTACCCCCTCACTGGACTCTACCCCACACTGGACTCTACCCCTCACTGGACTCTACCCCCACACTGGACTCTACCCCCACACTGGACTCTACCCCCTCACTGGACTCTACCCCTCACTGGACTCTACCCCACACTGGACTCTACCCCTCATTGGACTCTACCCCCACACTGGACTCTACCCCCACACTGGACTCTACCCCCACACTGGACTCTACCCCCTCACTGGACTCTACCCCCTCACTGGACTCTACCCCACACTGGACTCTACCGCTCACTGGACTCTACCCCCACACTGGACTCTACCCCCACACTGGACTCTACCCCCACACTGGACTCTACCCCCACACTAGACTCTACCCCACACTGGACTCTACCCCCACACTGGACTCTACCCCCACACTGGACTCTACCCCTCACTGGATTCTACCCCACACTGGACTCTACCCCTCACTGGACTCTACCCCCACACTGGACTCTACCCCCACACTGGACTCTACCCCCACACTGGACTCTACCCCACACTGGATTCTACCCCACACTGGACTCTACCCCACACTGGACTCTACCCCCACCCTACCCCTCACTGGACTCTACCCCCACACTGAACTCTACCCCCACACTGGACTCTACCCCCTCACTGGACTCTACCCCACACTGGACTCTACCCCTCACTGGACTCTACCCCCACACTGGACTCTACCCCCACACTGGACTCTACCCCCTCACTGGACTCTACCCCACACTGGACTCTACCCCACACTGGACTCTACCCCCTCACTGGACTCTACCCCACACTGGATTCTACCCCCACACTGGACTCTACCCCCACACTGGACTCTACCCCCACACTGGACTCTACCCCACACTGGACTCTATCCCACACTGGATTCTACCCCACACTGGACTCTACCCCCTCACTGGACTCTACCCCCACACTGGACTCTACCCCCACACTGGACTCTATCCCACACTGGATTCTACCCCCACACTGGATTCTACCCCCACACTGGACTCTATCCCTCACTGGACTCTACCCCCACACTGGACTCTACCCCCACACTGGACTCTACCCCCACAATGGACTTTGGATGGGGTATCAATACACCCAGTCACTACAAAGATACAGGCGTCCTTCCTAACTCAGTTGCCGGAGAGGAAGGAAACCACTCATGAATTTCACCATGAGAACAATGGTGACTTTAAAACAGTTAGAGTTTAATGGCTGTGATAGGAGAGAACTGAGGATGGTTCAACAACATTGTAGTTACTCCACAATACCAACCTAAATGACAGAGTGAATAGAATGATGCCTGTAAAGAATACAATATCCCAAAACATGCATCCTGTTTGAAATAAGGCACTAAAGTAATACTGCAAAAATGTGACAAATATTTTTTTCCTGAATACAAACGTTTGGGGCAAATCAAATACAGCATATTACTGAGTACCACTCTCCATATTTTCAAGCATGTTATGGGTATGCTTGTAATCCTTAAGGTCTGGGGAGTTTTTCAGGACAAAAAAGAAACTGAATGGAACTAAGCACAGACAAAATCCTAGAGGAAAACCTGGTTCAGTCTGCTATCTACCAGACACTGGGAAATGAATTCACCTTTCAGTAGGACAATAACCTAAAACACAAAGCCAAATCTACACTGGAGTTGTTTACCAAGAAGTTGAAAAATGTATGGCAAATAGAAATCAAAACTGTATGGTCTTCAGAGATAGATGGGAGAGGTTGAGGGTAGCTGAAGGATGGGACTAAAAACAAACTAAATATAACTTTTGTAAAATATACTGTTTTCTGTAAAATGTGTATAGTCTCTATAACCTGGAAGTAGAAGCCTAAGTGTTGTTGTCCATTAGTTTACTCCAATTAGGGGAGGGGTGGTAGGGTTAGGGGAACATAATAAAGGAAAAAGATCAACAAATATAGATTTATCTTTTATATTGTATGTAAATGTGATATTTCAATTTTTTTTATAAATTGGCAAAAATGTTTAAAAAAAAACGTGTTTGCTTTGTCATTATGGGGTAATGAGTATAGATTGATGAGGGGGAAAAACATGTTTGTTTTTTTTTATACGGCTCTAACGTAACAAAATGTGGAAAAAAGTCAAGGGGTCTGAATACTTTCCGAATGCACTGTATATATATTTATTTATATCACAAATATATGGGGGATTGGAAATGATACAGACAGTTACACTGATGGAAGCTCCAATCGATAATGCAATAGTAAAACTGATCTACCCTCTAACAGAGAAAAATAAAAAAAGGACAATAACTTAAAACACAAGGCCAAATATATATATATATATATATATATTTTCGCCTTTATTTAAGGCAATAAATAGGCCATAGTGGCGAAATAACTACAATTTAGCAATTAAACACTGGAGTGATAGATGATACTTTTAATCCTAAATACAAAGTGTTATTCTTCTGGCAAATCCAACACAACACGTAACTGATTACCACTCTTCATATTTGTCAAGCATGGTGGTGGCTGCATCATGTTATGGGAATGCTTGTCATTCAGGTAAAATCCTAGAGGAAAACCTGGTTGTCTGCTTTCCAACAGACACTGGGAGATGAATTCACCTTTCAGCAGGACAATAACCTAAAACATAAGGCTAAATATACACTGGAGTTGCTTACCAAGACGACATTGAATGTTCCTGAGTGGCCTAGTTACAGTTTTGACTTAAATCGGCATGAAAATCTATAGCAAGACCTGATGGTTGTCTAGCAATGATCAACAACCAATTTGACAGAGCTTTAAAGATTTTTAAATGAAAAATGGCCACAATCTAGTTGTGGAAATGGATTTACCCAGAAAGACTCACAGCTGTAATCATTGCCAAAGATGAATCTGTATTGACTCAGGTGGTTGAATTACTTACCTAATCAAGAAATATTTATGTTATATTTTTCATAATTTTTTTTACAAATGTTGGAGATTTTCTTCCACTTTTGACATTAAAGTGTATTTTGTGCAGATTGTTGACAAAATATTGTTGATTGTTGACAGAAAATCTAAATAAATCAATTTTAATCCCACTTTATAACACAACAAAAATGTGGAAAAAGTCAAGGGGTGTGAATACTTTCTGAAGGCACTGTATTTGTACGAAGCCACCTCAATTACCTCGTACCCCTGCACATCGCCTCGGTACTATTAACCTCCTGTATATAGCCATGTTATTTTTATACTTGTTATTGTTATTCGTTATACACTGTGCATTTATTCCTCGTGTCACTATTACTATATAGACAGTAAATCTTTATATTTAACTCTGTATTGTTGGAAAAAGACCTGTCAGTAAGCACTGTCACTGTTAGCCTACACCTGTTGTTTACAAAGTTATGTGACAATTTTTTTTGCTTTATTTTATGTGAAGCTTCAAGTTCCTTTGACCTGGAATGGTCCCAATCACAGCGACACCTAGGTGAAGAAGGTACAAAAGCACCTCTAAAAACTCAGGGGGGGGGGGGGGTGAAGAAATTCAGCATGCCCCCAACTGAGCCACGGTCGGGTTCACCCATTTACCTTCTAGCAGGCGGAGACAGTACAGGAGCATCACAACCTGACAAGCAGCTTCTATTTCCAGGCCATCACCAGCTGCAGGTCTACTGTCATGGTTCTTGTCCTGGAGATATAATTGAGCCATATCCCTTTAGATAGGCCAGCTGCAGGTCTACTGTCATGGTTCTTGTCCTGGAGATATAATTGAGCCATATCCCTTTAGATAGGCCAGCTGCAGGTCTACTGTCATGGTTCTTGTCCTGGAGATATAATTGAGCCATATCCCTTTAGATAGGCCAGCTGCAGGTCTACTGTCATGGTTCTTGTCCTGGAGATATAATTGAGCCATATCCCTTTAGATAGGCCAGCTGCAAAGTCCAAATTGCCTATATTGTAAAAACATATTTTGTTGTTATTGCTTTTTGGTCTTAATTTAAGGCTAAGAGTTAGACATTAGGGTTAGCAGTGTGGTTAAGGTTAGGGTTAGACATTAGGGTTAGCAGTGTGGTTAAGGTTAGAGTTAGACATTAGGGTTAGCAGTGTGGTTAAGGTTAGAGTTAGACATTAGGGTTAGCAGTGTGGTTAAGGTTAGAGTTAGACATTAGGGTTAGCAGTGTGGTTAAGGTTAGGGTTAGGCATTAGGGTTAGCAGTGTGGTTAAGGCTAAGAGTTAGACATTAGGGTTAGCAGTGTGGTTAAGGTTAGGGTTAGACATTAGGGTTAGCAGTGTGGTTAAGGTTAGAGTTAGACATTAGGGTTAGCAGTGTGGTTAAGGTTAGGGTTAGGCATTAGGGTTAGCAGTGTGGTTAAGGTTAAGAGTTAGACATTAGGGTTAGCAGTGTGGTTAAGGTTAGGGTTAGGCATTAGGGTTAGCAGTGTGGTTAAGGTTAGAGTTAGACATTAGGGTTAGCAGTGTGGTTAAGGTTAAGAGTTAGACATTAGGGTTAGCAGTGTGGTTAAGGTTAGGGTTAGACATTAGGGTTAGCAGTGTGGTTAAGGTTAGAGTTAGACATTAGGGTTAGCAGTGTGGTTAAGGTTAAGAGTTAGACATTAGGGTTAGCAGTGTGGTTAAGGTTAAGAGTTAGACATTAGGGTTAGCAGTGTGGTTAAGGCTAAGAGTTAGACATTAGGGTTAGCAGTGTGGTTAAGGTTAAGAGTTAGACATTAGGGTTAGCAGTGTGGTTAAGGCTAAGAGTTAGACATTAGGGTTAGCAGTGTGGTTAAGGTTAAGAGTTAGACATTAGGGTTAGCAGTGTGGTTAAGGCTAAGAGTTAGACATACTGGGTTAGCAGTGTGGTTAAGGCTAAGAGTTAGACATACTGGGTTAGCAGTGTGGTTAAGGCTAAGAGTTAGGCATACTGGGTTAGCAGTGTGGTTAAGGTAGGGGTTAGGGTTAGGCATACTGGGTTAGCAGTGTGGTTAAGGCTAAGAGTTAGACATACTGGGTTAGCAGTGTGGTTAAGGCTAAGAGTTAGGCATACTGGGTTAGCAGTGTGGTTAAGGCTAAGAGTTAGACATTAGGGTTAGCAGTGTGGTTAAGGTTAAGAGTTAGACATTAGGGTTAGCAGTGTGGTTAAGGCTAAGAGTTAGACATACTGGGTTAGCAGTGTGGTTAAGGCTAAGAGTTAGACATACTGGGTTAGCAGTGTGGTTAAGGCTAAGAGTTAGGCATACTGGCTTAGCAGTGTGGTTAAGGTAGGGGTTAGGGTTAGGCATACTGGGTTAGCAGTGTGGTTAAGGCTAAGAGTTAGACATACTGGGTTAGCAGTGTGGTTAAGGCTAAGAGTTAGGCATACTGGGTTAGCAGTGTGGTTAAGGCTAAGAGTTAGGCATACTGGGTTAGCAGTGTGGTTAAGGCTAAGAGTTAGACATACTGGGTTAGCAGTGTGGTTAAGGCTAAGAGTTAGGCATACTGGGTTAGCAGTGTGGTTAAGGCTAAGAGTTAGGCATACTGGGTTAGCAGTGTGGTTAAGGCTAAGAGTTAGGCATACTGGGTTAGCAGTGTGGTTAAGGCTAAGAGTTAGGCATACTGGGTTAGCAGTGTGGTTAAGGCTAAGAGTTAGACATTAGGGTTAGCAGTGTGGTTAAGGTTAGGTTAAAGGTTAGGGTTAGGCATACTGGGTTAGCAGTGTGGTTAAGGTTAGGTTAAAGGTTAGGGTTAGGCATACTGAGTTAGCAGTGTGGTTAAGGTTAGGTTAAAGGTTAGGGTTAGGCATACTGAGTTAGCAGTGTGGTTAAGGTTAGGTTAAAGGTTAGGGTTAGGCATACTGGGTTAGCAGTGTGGTTAAGGTTAGGTTAAAGGTTAGGGTTAGGCATACTGGGTTAGCAGTGTGGTTAAGGTTAGGTTAAAGGTTAGGGTTAGGCATACTGGGTTAGCAGTGTGGTTAAGGTTAGGGTAAGACATTAGGGTTAGCAGTGTGGTTAAGGTTAGGGTAAGGCATTAGGGTTAGCAGTGTGGTTAAGGTTAGGTTTAAGGTTAGGGTAAAGCATTAGGGTTAGCAGTGTGGTTAAGGTTAGGGTTAGGGTAAGGCATAAGGGTTAGCATTGTGGTTAAGGTTAGGGTAAAGGTTAGGGTAAGGCATTAGGGTTAGCAGTGTGGTTAAGGTAGGGGTTAGGGTTAGGCATTAGGGTTAGCATTGTGGTTAAGGTTAGGGTAAAGGTTAGAGTAAAGCATTAGGGTTAGCAGTGTGGTTAAGGTAGGGGTTAGGGTTAGGCATTAGGGTTAGCAGTGTGGTTAAGGTTAGGTTTAAGGTTAGGGTAAGGCATTAGGGTTAGCAGTGTGGTTAAGGTAGGGGTTAGGGTTAGGCATTAGGGTTAGCAGTGTGGTTAAGGTTAGGGTAAAGGTTAGGTTTAGATTTAAAATAAAATGTTATGACTTTGTGTGCCAGCTAGTGACCACTCTGCAGAGCTGCCTCCAGAACAACATTCAATGCTAACCTGCTCACCAGGTGGTTACCTGCCCTGTGATCTGCCCTGCTACCTGCCCAGTAATCTGCCCTGCTACCTGCCCAGTAATCTGCCCTGCTACCTGCCCAGTAATGTGCCCTGCTACCTGCCCAGTAATGTGCCCTGCTACCTGCCCAGTAATCTGCCCTGCTACCTGCCCAGTAATCTGCCCTGCTACCTGCCCAGTAATCTGCCCTTCTACCAGTCCAGTAATCTGCCCTGCTACCTGCCCAGTAATCTGCCCTGCTACCTGCCCAGTAATCTGCCCTGCTACCTGCCCAGTAATCTGCCCTCCTACCTGCCCAGTAATCTGCCCTCCTACCTGTCCAGTAATCTGCCCTGCTACCTGTCCAGTAATCTGCCCTGCTACCTGTCCAGTAATCTGCCCAGTAATCTGCCCAGTAATCTGCCCTGCTACCTGTCCAGTAATCTGCCCTGCTACCTGTCCAGTAATCTGCCCTGCTACCTGCCCAGTAATCTGCCCTGCTACCTGCCCAGTAATCTGCCCTGCTACCTGCCCAGTAATCTGCCCTGCTACCTGCCCAGTAATCTGCCCTGCTACCTGCCCAGTAATCTGCCCTGCTACCTGCCAAGTAATCTGCCCTGCTACCTGTCCAGTAATCTGCCCAGTAATCTGCCCTGCTACCTGCCCAGTAATCTGCCCTGCTACCTGCCCAGTAATCTGCCCTGCACTTTGAGGCCCCATATACTGTATATAGAGCAGTGGTCACCAACCGGTCGATCGCGAAACATTTCTGTAGAAAAGCCAATGATAAATGTTTACCCTTCTTGTTTTATTATTATTTGTGTTGTGCTGTTGATGATATATTCTGGATTCTGACACATATACTCTACACCCACACTGGGTTGAATCATCGTGTCACATGTAGTATATCTGCTGCATAGCCACGACACCCTGTTGGAGCTAGTAACATAAGCATTTCACTGCACCTGTTATAACACCTGCAGACCACAGGAAAAACAGGGACCGAGCACGCCCCCATTCTCATCGACGGGGCTGCAGTGGAGCATGTTGAGAGCTTCAAGTTCCTTGGTGTCGACATCAACAACAAACTAACATGGTCCAAGCACACCAAGACAGTCATGAAGAGGGCACGACAAAACCTATTCCTCCTCAGGAGACTGAAAAGATTTAGCATTGGTCCTCAGATCATCAAAAGGTTTTACAGCTGCACCATCGAGAGCGTCCGGACTGGTTGCTTCACTGCCTGGTATGGCAACTGCTCAGCCTCTGACCGCAAGGCACTACAGAGGGTAGTGCGTACGGCCCAGTACATCGCTGGGGTCAAGCTTCCAGCCATCCAGGACCTCTATACCAGGCTGTGTCAGAGGAAGGCCCTAAAAATTGTCAAAGACTCCAGCCACCCTAGTCATAGACTGTTCTCTTTGCTACCGCACGGCATGCGGTACCGGAGCGCCAAGTCTAGGTCCAAGAGGCTTCTAAACAGCTTCTACCCCCCCAAGTCATAAGACTCCTGAACAGCTAATCAAATGGCTACCCAGACTATTTGCATCCCCCCTTTTTACACCACTGCTACTCCGTGATGTTATTATCTATGATGAATCGTCACTTTAATAACTCTACCTCAACTAACCGGTTCCCAATGACTCTGTACCGGTACCCCCTGTATATAGCCTCCACATTGACTCTGTACCGGTACCCCCTGTATATAGCCTCCACATTGACTCTGTACCGGTACCCCCTGTATATAGCCTCCACATTGACTCTGTACCGGTACCCCCTGTATATAGCCTCCACATTGACTCTGTACCAGTTCCCCCTGTATATAGCCTCCACATTGACTCTGTACCGGTACCCCCTGTATATAGCCTCCACATTGACTCTGTACTGGTACCCCCTGTATATAGCCTCCATATTGACTCTGTACCGGTACCCCCTGTATATAGCCTCCACATTGACTCTGTACCGGTTCCCCCTGTATATAGCCTCCACATTGACTCTGTACCGGTACCCCCTGTATATAGCCTCCACATTGACTCTGTACCGGTACCCCCTGTATATAGCCTCCACATTGACTCTGTACCGGTACCCCCTGTATATAGCCTCCATATTGACTCTGTACCGGTACCCCCTGTATATAGCCTCCACATTGACTCTGTACCGTAACACCCTGTATATAGCCTCCACATTGACTCTGTACCGGTACCCCCTGTATATAGCCTCCACATTGACTCTGTACTGGTACCCCCTGTATATAGCCTCCATATTGACTCTGTACCGGTACCCCCTGTATATAGCCTCCACATTGACTCTGTACCGGTTCCCCCTGTATATAGCCTCCACATTGACTCTGTACCGGTACCCCCTGTATATAGCCTCCACATTGACTCTGTACCGGTACCCCTTGTATATAGCCTCCACATTGACTCTGTACGGTAACACCCTGTATATAGCCTCCACATTGACTCTGTACCGGTACCCCCTGTATATAGCCTCCACATTGACTCTGTACCGGTACCCCCCTGAATATAGCCTCCACATTGACTCTGTACCGGTACCCCCTGTATATAGCCTCCACATTGACTCTGTACCGGTACCCCCTGTATATAGCCTCCACATTGACTCTGTACCGGTACCCCCCTGAATATAGTCTCGCTACTGTTATTTCACTGCTGCTCTTTAATTACTTGTTACTTGTATCTCTTATTCTTATCTGTATTTTTTTTAAACTGCATTGTTGGTTAAGGTGCTTGTAAGTAAGCATACAATTTGATTTGATTTGAGATCTGTGTACGCAACCAATAAACTTAGATTTCATTTGACAACCAACCCTGGTCACCCCTACTTCACTCTACAGAGCAATACAATACACTCTACCCTACCTTTACCCTACCCTACCCTACCCCCCCCACCCTACCCCCCCCCACCCAACCCTACCCTACCCCTCCCTACCCCTACCCCTACCCTACTCTACTCTACTCTACCCTACTCCACCCTACCTTACCCACCCTACCCCTACCCTACCCTACCCTCCCCCTCCCCCTACCCCTACTCTACTCTACCCTACCCTACCCTACCCTACTCTACTCTACCCTACCCTACTCCACCCTACCCTATCCTACCCTACCGATACCCCAACCCTACCCTACTCCACCCTACCCCTACCCTTCCCTACTCCACCCTCTCCCTACTCTACCCTACCCCACCCTCTCCCTACCCAACCCTACCCTACTCCACCCTACCCTACCATACCGCTACCCCTACCCTACCCTACCCTACTCCACCCTCCCCCTACACTACCCTACCCTACCCTACCCCACCCTCTCTCTACCCAACCCTACCCTACTCCACCCTCCCCCTACACTACCCTACCCCACCCTACCCCACCCTCTCCCTACCCAACCCTACCCTACTCCACCCTACCTTACCCTACCCCTACCCCAACCCTACCCTACCCCAAACCCTACCCTACTCCACCCTACCCTACTCCACCCTACCCTACCCACCCTCCCCCTACCATACCCTACCCCACCCTCCCCCTACCCTACCCTACTCCACCCCACCCTACCCCTTCCCTGACCCTACCTTACCTCACCCAACCCGACCCTACCCTCCCCCTTCCAACCCCTACCCTACCCCACCCTACCCACACTACCCTACCCTACTCCACCCTACCCTACCCTCTCCTACCCCAAACCTACCCTACTCCACTCCACCCTACCCTACCTCTACCCCAACCCTACCCTACTCCACTCTACCCTACCCTTCCCGCTCCCTACCATACCCCACCCTACCCTACTCCACCCTATCCTACCCTACCCTACCCTACCCTACCCCACCCTCTCCCTACCCAACCCTACCCTACTCCACCCTACCTTACCCTACCCCAACCCTACCCTACCCCAAACCCTACCCCAACCCTACCCTACCCCAAACCCTACCCTACTCTACCCTACCCTACTCCACCCTACCCTACCCACCCTCCCCCTACCATACCCTACCCCACCCTCCCCCTACCCTACCCTACTCCACCCCACCCTACCCCTTCCCTGACCCCACCCTACCTCACCCAACCCAACCCTACCCTCCCCCTTCCTACCCTACCCTACACCACCCTACCCTACCCTCTCCTACCCCAAACCTACCCTACTCCACTCCACCCTACACTACGTCTACCCCAACCCTACCCTACTCCACTCTACCCTACCCTTCCCTCTCCCTACCATACCCCACCCTACCCTACTCCACCCTATCCTACCCTACCCTACCCTACCCTACCCTACCCCACCCTCTCCCTACCCAACCCTACCCTACTCCACCCTACCTTACCCTACCCCTACCCCAACCCTACCCTACCCCAAACCCTACCCTACTCTACCCTACCCTACTCCACCCTACTCTACCCCACCCTCCCCCTACCCTACCCTACTCCACCCACCCTCCCCCTTCCCCGACCCTACCCTACCTCACCCAACCCGACCCTACCCTCCCCTACCAACACCCTACCATACCCTACCCTACATCACCCTACCCTACTCCACCCTACCCTACCCCTACCCCAAACCTACCCTACTCCACTCCACCCTACCCTACCCTACCTCTACCCCAACCCTACCCTACTCCACTCTACCCTACCCTTCCCTCTCCCCCCCTTGTACCCTTCCCTCTATGGGAGTTTATCAAAATTGGGGTGTTTTTTCAAATTCTTTGTGTATCTGTGTAATCTGAGGGAAATATGTGTCTCTAATATGGTCATACATTTGGCAGGAGGTTAGGAAGTGCAGCTCAGTTTCCACCTAATTTTGTGGGCAGTGTGCACATAGCCTGTCTTCTCTTGAGAGCCAGGTCTGCCTACGGTGGCCTTTCTCAATAGCAAGGCTATGCTCACTGAGTCTGTACATAGTCAAAGCTTTCCTTAAGTTTGGGTCAGTCACAGTGGTCAGGTATTCTGCCACTGTGTACTCTCTGTTTAGGGCCAAATAGCATTCTAGTTTGCTCTATTTTTTTGTTAATTCTTTCCAATGTGTCAAGTAATTATCTTGTTGTTTTCTCATGATTTGGTTGGGTCTAATTGTGTTGCTGTCCTGGGGCTCTGTGGGGTCTGTTTGTGTTTGTGAACAGAGCCCCAGGACCAGCTTGCTTAGGGGACTCTCCTCCAGATTCATCTCTCTGTAGGTGATGGCTTTGTTATGGAAGGTTTGGGAATCGCTTCCTTTTAGGTGGTTATAGAATTTAATGGCTCTTTTCTGGATTTTGATAATTAGCGGGTATCGGCCTAATTCTACTCAGTATGCATTTTTACGTTGTACACTGAGGATATTTTTGCAGAATTCTGCATGCAGAGTCTCAATTTGGTGTTTGTCCCATTTTGTGAATTCTTGGTTGGTGAGCGGACCCCAGACCTCACAACCATAAAGGGCAATGGGTTCTATAACTGATTCAAGTATTTTTAGCCAGATCCTAGTTGGGATGTTGAATTTTATGTTTCTTTGATGGCATAGAATGCCCTTCTTGCCTTGTCTCTCAGATCGTTCACAGCTTTGTGGAAGTTACCTGTGGCGCTGATGTTTAGGCCGAGGTATGTATAGTTTTTTGTGTGCTCTAGGGAAACGGTGTCTAGATGGAATTTGTATTTGTGGTCCTGGCAACTGGATCTTTTTTTGCAACAGCATTTTTTTTTGTCTTACTGATATTCACTGTCAGGGCCCAGGTCTGTCAGGGCCCAGGTCTGTCAGGGCCCAGGTCTGTCAGGGCCCAGGTCTGTCAGGGCCCAGGTCTGTCAGGGCCCAGGTCTGTCAGGGCCCAGGTCTGTCAGGGCCCAGGTCTGTCAGGGCCCAGGTCTGACATAATCTGTGCAGAAGATCTAGGTGCTGCTGAAGGCCCTCCTTGGTTGGGGACAGAAGCACCAGATCATCAGCAAACAGTAAACATTTGACTTCAGATTCTAGTAGGGTGAGGCTCATGCTGCATCCCTGTCTCACCCGCTGGCCCTGTGGAAAGAAATGTGTGTTTTTTGCCTATTTTAACGGCACACTTGTTTGTGTACATTGATTTTATAATGTCGTATGTTTTTCTCCTCAGCGCCACTTTCCATCAGTTTGTATAGCAGACCCTCATGCCAAATTGAGTTGAAAGCTTTATTTGAAATCAACAAAGCATGAGAAGACTTTGCCTTTGTTTTGGTTTGTTTGTTTATCAGTTAGGGTGTGCAGGGTGAATACGTGGTCTGTCGTATGGTAATTTGGTAAAAAGCCAATTTGACAATTGCTCAGTACATTGTTTTCACTGAGGAAATGTACGAGTCTGCTGTTAATGATAATGCAGATGATTTTCCCAAGGTTGCTGTTGACGCATATCCCACGGTAGTTTTTTGAGGTCAAATTTGGTCTTGACTTTTGTGGATTGGGAGGTGGGATCAGTCCTTGGTTCCAAATATCGAGGGAAGATGCCAGAGCTGAGGATGATGTTAGAGAGTTTAAGTGATAGCCAAATGGAATTTGGTGGTGGTGGGGATGTGTGGGTCTGGAGTGAATTTCTGATAGCATCAGCTCCTCAGTGCTCTCTCTGGTCTGCTCTCTCTCTCTCATCTCCTCTCTCGACTCGACTCTCTCTCTCTCTCTCCCTCTCGCTCTCTCTCTCTCTCCCCTCTCTCTCTCTCTCTCTCTCCTCGCTCTCTCTCGCTCTCTCTCGCCCTCTCGCTCGCGCCCCCCCTCTCTCTCTCTCTCTCCTCTCTCTTCTCTCCCCTCTCTCTCTCTCTCTCTCTCGCTCTCTCTCTCTCTCGCTCTCTCTCTCTCCTCTCCGCTCTCGCTCTCCCTCCCCCTCTCTCTCTCTCTCCCCCTCTCTCTCTCTGTACTCCCCTCCCTCTCCTCTCCCTCCTTCTCTCTCTCAGCCCTCTCTCCCTCCTCTCTCTCTCGGCCCTCTCTCCCTCCCTCACTCTCTCCCTCTCTCTCTCCTCTCCCCCTCTCTCTCTCTGTACTCCCCTCCCTCCTCTCTCCCTCCTTCTCTCTCTCAGCCCTCTCTCCCTCCTCTCTCTCTCTCGGCTCTCTCTCGGCCCTCCCTCCCTCCCTCCCTCCCTCCCTCTCCCTTCCTCCCTCCCTCCCTCCCTCCCCTCCCTCCCTCCCTCCCTCCCTCCCTCCCTCCCTCCCTCCCTCCCTCCCTCCCTCCCTCCCTCCACATAAAGCTGTAATTGACCTCTCTTCACCTCTCTTCCTTCCTTTCACTCTTTTTACGTATCTCTTTCTCTCTTCATAATTTACCTCTCTCTTTTCCTTTTCATTTGTTTCTCTTTAGTTTCTCATCACTTCTGCCTCCCCCTCCTCCCACCTCCACCTCTCTCCCTGTTCCCCTTTCTCTCACCCCATCTCTCTCTTTCTCTCTGTCCCTCTCACCCCACCTCTCTCTTTCTCTCTGTCCCTCTCACCCCACCTCTCTCTTTCTCTCTGTCCCTCTCACCCCACCTCTCTCTTTCACTCTGTCCCTCTCACTCCCTGCCTGCCTTTTGCTGGCTGCTTAGCGATGGGGACGGGGAACAGGGAGAGAGGGAGGGAGGGAGAGGGGGAGGTGGGAAGAGGGAGAAGGGGAGGAGAAGGAGGGGGAGAGAGGGAGGGAGAGGAGAAGGAGGGCAAGGCGATGACAGTTGCTGTCAATTGCGGGGTTTACACTCCTTCAGCTCCACTGAGACTCACCTACCAAAGGAGGGAGGGAGGGAGGGAGGGAGGGAGGTTGGGAGGGAGGGAGGGGAGGGAGGGAGGGAGGGAGGGAGGGAGGGAGGGAGGGAGGGAGGGAGGGGGAGGAAGTGAAAGAGCGAGAAAAGAAGAAGAAAAGAGAAGAGATTATTTTTGTATCATTGACATGTTACTGTTACAGGTGTGTTGCACCACACCGACCCAATGTATGTGTGTGTGTGTGTGTGTGTGTGTGTGTGTGTGTGTGTGTGTGTGTGTGTGTGTGTGTGTGTGTGTGTGTGTGTGTGTGTGTGTGTGTGTGTGTGTGTGTGTGTGTGTGTGTGTGTCTCTGTGTGTGTGTGTGTGTGTGTGTGTGTGTCTCTGTGTGTGTGTGTGTGTGTGTGTGTGTCTCTCTCTGTGTGTGTGTGTGTGTGTGTGTGTGTGTGTGTGTGTGTGTGTGTGTGTGTGTGTGTGTGTGTGTGTGTGTGTGTGTGTGTGTGTGTGTGTGTGTGTGTGTGTGTTAGATTAGAATGAGTCATTTGTATCACCTGACAGATGGATGTACTCATTAGCAGGTTGGAGCTTTTCAGTTGATAATATGATTTAGCAGCAGGTAGCAGGCAGCAGGCAGCAAGCAGCAGGCAGCAGGCAGCAAGCAGCAGGCAGCAGGCAGCAGGCAGCAGGCAGCAGGCAGCAGGTAGCAGGTAGCTGGTAGCAGGTAGCTGGTAGCAGGTAGCAGGCAGCAGGTAGGAGGCAGCAGGCAGCAAGCAGCAGGCAGCAGGCAACAGGTAGCATGTAGCAGGTAGCAGGTTGCAGGCAGAAGGCAGCAGGTAGCTGGTAGCAGGCAGCAAGCAGCAGGCAGCAGGCAGCAGGCAGCAGGCAGAAGGCAGAAGGCAGCAGGCAGCAGGCAGCAGGCAGCAGGTAGCAGGCAGCAGGTAGGAGGCAGCAGGCAGCAAGCAGCAGGCAGCAGGCAACAGGTAGCATGTAGCAGGTAGCAGGTTGCAGGCAGAAGGCAGCAGGTAGCTGGTAGCAGGCAGCAGGCAGCAGGTAGCAGGCAGCAGGTAGCAGGTAGCAGGTAGCAGGCAGCAGGTAGCAGGTAGCAGGTAGCAGGCAGCAGGTAGAAGGCAGCAGGCAGCAGGTAGAAGGTAGCAGGTAGCAGGTAGCAGGCAGCAGGTAGCAGGCAGCAGGCAGCAGGTAGGTGGTAGCAGGCAGCAGGCAGCAGGTAGGTGGTAGCAGGCAGCAGGCAGCAGGTAGCAGGTAGCAGGCAGCAGGCAGCAGGCAGCAGGTAGGTGGTAGCAGGTAGCAGGCAGCAGGTAGGAGGCAGCAGGCAGCAAGCAGCAGGCAGCAGGCAACAGGTAGCATGTAGCAGGTAGCAGGTTGCAGGCAGAAGGCAGCAGGTAGCTGGTAGCAGGCAGCAGGCAGCAGGAAGCAGGTAGCAGGCAGCAGGTAGCAGGTAGCCAGGTAGCAGGCAGCAGGTAGCAGGTAGCAGGTAGCAGGCAGCAGGTAGAAGGCAGCAGGCAGCAGGTAGAAGGTAGCAGGTAGCAGGCAGCAGGTAGCAGGCAGCAGGCAGCAGGTAGGTGGTAGCAGGCAGCAGGCAGCAGGTAGGTGGTAGCAGGCAGCAGGCAGCAGGTAGCAGGTAGCAGGCAGCAGGCAGCAGGTAGGTGGTAGCAGGCAGCAGGCAGCAGGTAGCAGGTAGCAGGCAGCAGGCAGCAGGTAGGTGGTAGCAGGCAGCAGACAGCAGGTAGCAGGCAGCAGGCAGCAGGCAGCAGGCAGCAGGCAGCAGGTAGCTGGTAGCAGGCATGGGAGTGGAGCGCTCTTGGGGCTGGTTTACATCTGATCTCATGTCTGTTGCCCCAGTGACGTCATGGACATTATATTGGCGTCTGACTTCAAACTTGTCGTTGTCGTTATGAAAAAGTATATACACAAAAATGACATCATCAGCCTGGTGCTCCAGACGGTCTCTACATGACATCATCAGCCTGGTGCTCCAGACGGTCTCTACATGACATCATCATCCTGGTGCTCCAGACGGTCTCTACATGACATCATCAGCCTGGTGCTCCAGACGGTCTCTACATGACATCATCAGCCTGGTGCTCCAGACGGTCTCTACATGACATCATCAGCCCGGTGCTCCAGACGGTCTCTACGTGACATCATCAGCCTGGTGCTCCAGACGGTCTCTACATGACATCATCAGCCTGGTGCTCCAGACGGTCTCTACGTGACATCATCAGCCTGGTGCTCCAGACAGTCTCTACATGACATCATCAGCCTGGTGCTCCAGACGGTCTCTACATGACATCATCAGCCCGGTGCTCCAGACGGTCTCTACATGACATCATCAGCCTGGTGCTCCAGACGGTCTCTACATGACATCATCAGCCTGGTGCTCCAGACGGTCTCTACATGACATCATCAGCGTGGTGCTCCAGACGGTCTCTACGTGACATCATCAGCCTGGTGCTCCAGACGGTCTCTACATGACATCATCAGCCTGGTGCTCCAGACGGTCTCTACATGACATCATCAGCCTGGTGCTCCAGACGGTCTCTACATGACATCATCAGCCTGGTGCTCCAGACGGTCTCTACATGACATCATCAGCCTGGTGCTCCAGACGGTCTCTACGTGACATCATCAGCCTGGTGCTCCAGACGGTCTCTACATGACATCATCAGCCCGGTGCTCCAGACGGTCTCTACATGACATCATCAGCCTGGTGCTCCAGACGGTCTCTACGTGACATCATCAGCCTGGTGCTCCAGACGGTCTCTACATGACATCATCAGCCTGGTGCTCCAGACGGTCTCTACGTGACATCATCAGCCTGGTGCTCCAGACGGTCTCTACATGACATCATCAGCCTGGTGCTCCAGACGGTCTCTACATGACATCATCATCCTGGTGCTCCAGACGGTCTCTACGTGACATCATCAGCCTGGTGCTCCAGACGGTCTCTACATGACATCATCAGCCTGGTGCTCCAGACGGTCTCTACATGACATCATCAGCCCGGTGCTCCAGACGGTCTCTACATGACATCATCAGCCTGGTGCTCCAGACGGTCTCTACATGACATCATCAGCCTGGTGCTCCAGACGGTCTCTACATGACATCATAACTGCTGTATTTTAACACCAATTAACCCATCAGTTTAACAATAATTTAGTAAATGCCAATCTAGCAAGCCAGGCAACTTTATAAACATTGTTGTGCATGCTTCGTGCTGGTCTGACATCTCTGGTCTGGTGAAGCTGTCTGACATCTCTGGTCTGGTGAAGCTGTCTGACATCCCTGGTCTGATGAAGCTGTCTGATATCCCTGGTCTGGTGAAGCTGTCTGACATCCCTGGTCTGGTGAAGCTGTCTAACTGGTGAAGCTGTCTGACATCCCTGGTCTGATGAAGCTGTCTGACATCCCTGTTCTGATGAAGCTGTCTGACATCTCTGGTCTGGTGAAGCTGTCTGACATCCCTGGTCTGGTGAAGCTGTCTGACATCCCTGGTCTGATGAAGCTGTCTGACATCCCTGGTCTGGTGAAGCTGTCTGACATCCCTGGTCTGGTGAAGCTGTCTGACATCCCTGGTCTGATGAAGCTGTCTGACATCCCTGCTCTGGTGAAGCTGTCTGACATCCCTGGTCTGGTGAAGCTGTCTGACATCCCTGCTCTGGTGAAGCTGTCTGACATCCCTGGTCTGGTGAAGCTGGTCTAGTGAAGCTTTCTGACATCCCTGGTCTGGTGAAGCTGTCTGACATCCCTGGTCTGGTGAAGCTGTCTGACATCCCTGGTCTTGTGAAGCTCTCTGACATCTCTGGTCTGGTGAAGCTGTCTGACATCCCTGGTCTGGTGAAGCTGTCTGACATCTCTGGTCTGTGAAGCTGTCTGACATCCCTGGTCTGGTGAAGCTGGTCTGGTGAAGCTGTCTGTCTGGTGAAGCTGGTCTGGTGAAGCTGGTCTGGTGAAGCTGTCTGTCTGGTGAAGCTGTCTGACATCCCTGGTCTGATGAAGCTGTCTGACATCTCTGGTCTTGGAGCGCTAATCTGTAGAGGACTCCCGCTGTGAACACACAGGATGTAGAGAGGGAGGAAGTGTGTGTGTGTGTGTGTGTGTGTGTGTGTGTGTGTGTGTGTGTGTGTGTGTGTGTGTGTGTGTGTGTGTGTGTGTGTGTGTGTGTGTGTGTGTGTGTGTGTGATTAGAAAGACAAGGGTTACTGTCAGATTGGTGTCAGAAGTGGGATGTCTGTGGTTAATACTATGAAGTCTGCACGTTAAAATCCCTGTAAGCCTCTTCAGATAACATCTGTGTCAAAACACACTAAGTGCTGGGGGGGTGAACAGGGCTGGGGGGGTGAACAGGGCTGGGGGGAGTGAACAGTGCTGGGGGGGTGAACAGGGCTGGGGAGAGTGAACAGTGCTGGGGGAGTGAACAGTGCTGGGGGAGTGAACAGTGCTGGGGGAGTGAACAGGGCTGGGGGGAGTGAACAGGGCTGGGGAGAGTGAACAGGGCTGGGGGAGTGAACAGTGCTGGGGGGGTGAACAGGGCTGGGGAGAGTGAACAGTGCTGGGGGGGTGAACAGGGCTGGGGAGAGTGAACAGGGCTGGGGGGAGTGAACAGGGCTGGGGGGAGTGAACAGGGCTGGGGAGAGTGAACAGGGCTGGGGGGAGTGAACAGTGCTGGGGGGGTGAACAGGGCTGGGGAGAGTGAACAGGGCTGGGGGGAGTGAACAGGGCTGGGGGGAGTGAACAGGGCTGGGGGAGTGAACAGTGCTGGGGGGTGAACAGGGCTGGGGAGAGTGAACAGGGCTGGGGAGGAACAGGGCTGGGGGGGTGAACAGGGCTGGGGAGAGTGAACAGGGCTGGGGGGGTGAACAGGGCTGGGGAAGGCAGGTGAACAGGGCTGGGGAGGAACAGGGCTGGGGGGTAACAGTGCTGGGGGGGTGAACAGGGCTGGGGAGAGTGAACAGGGCTGGGGGGGTGAACAGGGCTGGGGAGAGTGAACAGGGCTGGGGGGGTGAACAGGGCTGGGGAGAGTGAACAGGGCTGGGGGGGTGAACAGGGCTGGGGAGAGTGAACAGGGCTGGGGAGAGTGAACAGGGCTGGGGGGAGTGAACAGGGCTGGGGAGAGTGAACAGGGCTGGGGAGTGAACAGGGCTGGGGGGGTGAACAGGGCTGGGGAGAGTGAACAGGGCTGGGGAGAGTGAACAGGGCTGGGGGGAGTGAACAGGGCTGGGGAGAGTGAACAGGGCTGGGGGGGTGAACAGGGCTGGGGGGGGTGAACAGGGCTGGGGAGAGTGAACAGGGCTGGGGAGAGTGAACAGGGCTGGGGGGAGTGAACAGGGCTGGGGAGAGTGAACAGGGCTGGGGAGAGTGAACAGGGCTGGGGAGAGTGAACAGGGCTGGGGGGAGTGAACAGGGCTGGGGAGAGTGAACAGGGCTGGGGAGAGTGAACAGGGCTGGGGAGAGTGAACAGGGCTGGGGGGGTGAACAGGGCTGGGGAGAGTGAACAGGGCTGGGGGAGTGAACAGGGCTGGGGGGAGTGAACAGTGCTGGGGGGGTGAACAGGGCTGGGGGGAGTGAACAGGGCTGGGGGGGTGAACAGGGCTGGGGAGAGTGAACAGGGCTGGGGTTTTTCAAACACAAGGAGAGAGGAAGCTGCTCAGCATTCGGAAGATATTGAAGAGTCACAGACTCACTATCTCTTGGTACCTCCCTCTCTCTCCCCCCCTCTCTTTCTCTCTCTCCCCCTCTCTTTCTCTCTCTCTTTCTCCCCCCTCTTTTTCTCTCTTTCTCCCCCTCTCTCTCTTTCACCCCCCTCTCTCTCTTTCTCCCCCCTCTCTCTCTCTCTCTCTTTCTCTCTCTCTCTCTCTTTCTCTCTCTCCCCCCTCTCTTTCTCTCTCTCTTTCTCTCTCTCCCCCCTCTCTTTCTCTCTCTCTTTCTCTCTCTGCCCCCTCTCTTTCTCTCTCTCCCCCCTCTCTTTCAATCTCTCTTTCTCCCCCCTCTCTTTCTCCCCCCTCTCTCTCTTTCTCTCTCCATCTCTCTCCCACCTCTCGCTCTCTCTCTTTCTCTCCGGGCCGCCAGTTATTGTTATAGTTGCATGCAGTCCCGTAGACAATTTGTAAGGCCTGAGGCTGTGCCACTGCTCTGCCAGTCAAGGGTTTTCACAGGAGCTCACAGCTTCACTCACACACTTACTGCCTGATGGATGAAGAGAGAGATAGAGAGAGAGCGAGAGAGAAAAGGGAGAGTGAGAACAGATAGAGGGGGAGAGAGAGAGAGAGAGCAAGAGAGAGAGATGCTGACAAAGAAAGAGAGGGGAGAGAGAACTAAGGAGGGTCTGATGGAGAGATAGAGGAGGGGCTGACAGAGATAGAGGAGGGTCTGATAGAGAGATAGAGGAGGGTCTGATAGAGAGATAGAGGAGGGGCTGACAGAGAGATAGAGGAGGGTCTGATAGAGATATAGAGGAGGGTCTGACAGAGAGATAGAGGAGGGTCTGACAGAGAGATAGAGGAGGGTCTGATGGAGAGATAGAGGAGGGTCTGACAGAGAGATAGAGGAGGGTCTGACAGAGATATAGAGGAGGGTCTGACAGAGAGATAGAGGAGGGTCTGATGGAGAGATAGAGGAGGCTGACAGAGAGATAGAGGAGGGTCTGACAGAGAGATAGAGGAGGCTGACAGAGAGATAGAGGAGGGTCTGATAGAGAGATAGAGGAGGGTCTGATAGAGATATAGAGGAGGGTCTGACAGAGATATAGAGGAGGGTCTGATAGAGAGATAGAGGAGGGGCTGACAGAGAGATAGAGGAGGCTGACAGAGAGATAGAGGAGGGTCTGATAGAGAGATAGAGGAGGGTCTGATAGAGAGATAGAGGAGGGTCTGATAGAGAGATAGAGGAGGGTCTGATAGAGATATAGAGGAGGGGCTGACAGAGAGATAGAGGAGGGTCTGACAGAGAGATAGAGGAGGGTCTGACAGAGAGATAGAGGAGGCTGACAGAGAGATAGAGGAGGGTCTGACAGAGAGATAGAGGAGGGTCTGACAGAGAGATAGAGGAGGCTGACAGAGAGATAGAGGAGGGTCTGATAGAGAGATAGAGGAGGGTCTGACAGAGAGATAGAGGAGGGTCTGATAGAGAGATAGAGGAGGGTCTGATAGAGAGATAGAGGAGGGTCTGATAGAGAGATAGAGGAGGGTCTGATAGAGAGATAGAGGAGGCTGACAGAGAGATAGAGGAGGGTCTGATAGAGATATAGAGGAGGGTCTGATAGAAAGATAGAGGAGGGTCTGACAGAGAGATAGAGGAGGGTCTGATAGAGAGATAGAGGAGGGTCTGACAGAGAGATAGAGGAGGCTGACAGAGAGATAGAGGAGGGTCTGACAGAGAGATAGAGGAGGGTCTGATAGAGAGATAGAGGAGGGTCTGACAGAGAGATAGAGGAGGGTCTGACAGAGAGATAGAGGAGGGTCTGATAGAGAGATAGAGGAGGGTCTGATAGAGAGATAGAGGAGGGTCTGACAGAGAGATAGAGGAGGGTCTGATAGAGAGATAGAGGAGGGTCTGATGGAGAGATAGAGGAGGGTCTGATAGAGAGATAGAGGAGGGTCTGACAGAGAGATAGAGGAGGGTCTGACAGAGAGATAGAGGAGGCTGACAGAGAGATAGAGGAGGGTCTGATAGAGAGATAGAGGAGGGTCTGACAGAGAGATAGAGGAGGGTCTGACAGAGAGATAGAGGAGGGTCTGATAGAGAGATAGAGGAGGGTCTGATGGAGAGATAGAGGAGGGTCTGATAGAGAGATAGAGGAGGCTGACAGAGAGATAGAGGAGGGTCTGATAGAGAGATAGAGGAGGGTCTGACGGAGAGATAGAGGAGGGTCTGATAGAGAGATAGAGGAGGGTCTGATGGAGAGATAGAGGAGGGTCTGACAGAGAGATAGAGGAGGCTGACAGAGAGATAGAGGAGGGTCTGATAGAGAGATAGAGGAGGGTCTGATGGAGAGATAGAGGAGGCTGACAGAGATATAGAGGAGGGTCTGACAGGGAGATAGAGGAGGGTCTGACAGAGAGATAGAGGAGGGTCTGATGGAGAGATAGAGGAGGGTCTGATGGAGAGATAGAGGAGGGTCTGACAGAGAGATAGAGGAGGGTCTGATAGAGAGATAGAGGAGGGTCTGATAGAGAGATATAGGAGGGTCTGACGGAGAGATAGAGGAGGGTCTGACAGAGATATAGAGGAGGGTCTGATAGAGAGATAGAGGAGGGTCTGACAGAGAGATAGAGGAGGGTCTGATAGAGAGATAGAGGAGGGTCTGATAGAGAGATAGAGGAGGGTCTGATGGAGAGATAGAGGAGGGTCTGATGGAGAGATAGAGGAGGGTCTGACAGAGAGATAGAGGAGGGTCTGACAGAGAGATAGAGGAGGGTCTGACAGAGAGATAGAGGAGGGTCTGACAGAGAGATAGAGGAGGGTCTGATAGAGAGATAGAGGAGGGTCTGACAGAGAGATAGAGGAGGGTCTGATAGAGAGATAGAGGAGGGTCTGATGGAGAGATAGAGGAGGGTCTGATAGAGAGATAGAGGAGGCTGACAGAGAGATAGAGGAGGGTCTGATAGAGAGATAGAGGAGGGTCTGACAGAGATATAGAGGAGGGTCTGATAGAGAGATAGAGGAGGGTCCTCTACCTCCATCCCTCCATCCCTCCATCCCTCCATCCCTCCATCTCTCCATCCCTCCATCTCTCCATCCCTCCATCTCTCCATCCCTCCATCTCTCCATCTCTCCATCCTCCATCCCTCCATCCCTCCATCTCTCCATCTCTCCATCCCTCCATCTCTCCATCCCTCCATCTCTCCATCCCTCCATCTCTCCATCTCTCCATCCCTCCATCTCTCCATACCTCCATCTCTCCATCCCTCCATCTCTCCATCTCTCCATCCCTTCATCTCTCCATCCCTCCATCTCTCCATCTCTCCATCCCTCCATCTCTCCATCCCTCCATCTCTCCATCTCTCCATCCCTCCATCTCTCCATACCTCCATCTCTCCATCCCTCCATCTCTCCATACCTCCATCTCTCCGTCCCTTCGTCCCTCTGTCCTTCCGTCTCTCCATCCCGCCACTCCTCCATTTATCCAGGAGATAAGTAGGAGAGAGGGGAGGGTAGGAGAGAGGAGGGGAGGGGAGGGTAGGAGAGAGGAGGGGAGGGTAGGAGAGGAGGGGAGGACAGGAGAGGAGAAGAGAGACAAAAAGGAGAGGAGAGGAGTGGAGTGGGGAATTAGAGGGGAGGGGAGGGTGACTCTCTGGGTCACAGCATCAAAGCATCACAGCATCACAGCATCACAGTATCACAGGATCACAGCATCACAGGATCACAGCATCACAGCATCACAGGGTCACAGCATCACAGCATCACAGGATCACAGGATCACAGCATCACAGCATCACAGGATCACAGCATCACAGCATCACAGGATCACAGGATCTCAGGATCACAGGATCTCAGCATCACAGGATCACAGCATCACAGCATCACAGGGGTAAGCGTCCTCCATTGAATCCTCCACTAATTACTTATTGACCAAGCGCCACCAAGCACGCTCAGTCTGATCTCTTCAAATGGTGGCGCGGCTTCCCGTCATGTGATTCTCACGGGAATGCAGTTGTTTGAAGTATCCAGAGTCATATACTACATCTAGACAGTTGTTTGAAGTATCCAGAGTCATATACTATATCTAGACAGTTGTTTGAAGTATCCAGAGTCATATACTATATCTAGACAGTTGTTTGAAGTATCCAGAGTCATATACTATATCTAGACAGTTGTTTGAAGTATCCAGAGTCATATACTATATCTAGACAGTTGTTTGAAGTATCCAGAGTCATATACTATATCTAGACAGATGTTTGAAGTATCCAGAGTCATATACTATATCTAGACAGTTGTTTGAAGTATCCAGAGTCATATACTATATCTAGACAGTTGTTTGAAGTATCCAGAGTCATATACTATATATAGACAGTTGTTTGAAGTATCCAGAGTCATATACTATATCTAGACAGTTGTTTGAAGTATCCAGAGTCATATACTATATCTAGACAGTTGTTTGAAGTATCCAGAGTCATATACTATATCTAGACAGTTGTTTGAAGTATCCAGAGTCATATACTATATCTAGACAGTTGTTTGAAGTATCCAGAGTCATATACTATATCTAGACAGTTGTTTGAAGTATCCAGAGTCATATACTATATCTAGACAGTTGGGGCAATGCGGTTTCTGTCTGAACATTCCCAGAGCGCCACTTTCTCCTCCACAGCCATTGCTGTGACACGTCCGCGTTGTGCTCTCTGTCTCTTTCTAAACCTGTGCAGACGTCGGCCATATTGTAGTTGTGAAAGCAGATATGCAGTTTGTTGACACCACAACCCCGTACAGACCTGGATAAACATTATCCTCCAATACGAATCAATATAAACCTCCGTTAAACTCGCTGCCCTGCTCTGCTTGTTTACAGCAGGTCATTTCAGAGGGATCTGGCGGAGGTGCTCGCGTATTGTTACATCACCAACGTGTTTAGAATAAAGGATCCAATATGGCCGCCGTTCTAAAAACCTGACCCGACTCTCTATACACTGAGGCGGACAAAACATTAAGAACACCTGCTCTTTCCATGACATAGACTGACCGGGTGAATCCAGGCGAAAACTATGACCCCTTATTGATGTCACTTGTTAACCTCTCTGGGCCAGTGGGACCTACTCAACAGCCAGTGTAATCCCGTGGCGCGATATTCAAATACCTTAGAAATGCTATTACTTCAATTTCTCAAACATATGACTATTTTACACCATTTTAAAGACAAGACTCTCGTTAATCTAACCACACTGTCCGATTTCAAAAAGGCTTTACAACGAAAGCAAAACATTCGATTATGTCAGCAGAGTACCCAGCCAGAAATAATCAGACACCCATTTTTCAAGCTAGCATATAATGTCACATAAACCCAAACCACAGCCAAATGCAGCACTAACCTTTGATGATCTTCATCAGATGACACTCCTAGGACATTATGTTATACAATACATGCATGTTTTGTTCAATCAAGTTCATATTTATATCAAAAACCAGCTTTTTACATTAGCATGTGACTAGCATGTGACTAGCATTCCCAAAATATTCCATTACCGTACTTCGAAGCATGTCAACCGCTGTTTAAAATAAATTTTTATGCGATTTTCTCGTAAAAAAGCGATAATATTCAGACCGGGAAACCCTGTTTTCGTTCAAAGACGAAAAAATAAAAACATGGTGTCGGCTCGTGCACGCGCCCCAGTCTCATTGTTCTCAGATCGACCACTATCCAAATGCGCTACTGTTTTTCAGCCATGGCCTGCAAAGTCACCATTCAACGTTCTGGCGCCTTCTGAGAGCCTATGGGAGCGTTAGAAAATGTCACGTTATGCCAGAGATCCCCTGTTTTGCATAGAGATGATCAAGAAGGCCAAGAAATAGTCAGAGAGAGCGCTTCCTGTTTGGAATCTTCTCAGGTTTTGGCCTGCCAAATGAGTTCTGTTATACTCACAGACACCATTCAAACAGTTTTAGAAACTTTAGGGTGGTTTCTATCCAAATCAAACAATTATATGCCTATTCTAGTTACTGGGCAGGAGTAGTAACCAGATTAAATCGGGTACGTTTTTTATCCGGCCGTGCAAATACTGCCCCCTATCCCCAACAGGTTAACAACTTCTTTGAGATCGGTGTCCCCCTCCCACGGGACGGTTGAGCTAACGTAGGCTAATGCGATTAGCATGAGGTTGTAAGTAACAAGACAATTTCCCAGGACATAGACATAATCTAACTGCACTGTCCAATTTACAGTAGCTATTACAGTGAAAGAATACCATGCTATTGTTTGAGGAGAGTGCACAATTTTGAACATGAAAAGTTATTAATAAACAATTTAGGTGCAGTCTTGATACAACGTTTTGAACAGAAATACAATGGTTCATTGGATCAGTCTAAAACTTTGCACATACACTGATGCCATCTAGTGGCCAATATCTAAATTGTGCCTGGGCTGGAATAATACATTATGGCCTTTCTCTTGCATTTCAAAGATGATGATACAAAAAAAATACAAAAGAACAGTTGGTTTTTTATTTGTATTATCTTTTACTAGATCTAATGTGTTCTACTACATTCATTTCACATTTCCACAAACTTCAAAGTGTTTCCTTTCAAATGGTATCAAGAATATTAATATCCTTGCTTCAGGTCCTGAGCTACAGGCAGTTAGATTTGGGTATGTCATTTTAGGCGAAAATTGAAAAAAGGGGTAGATTTAAAAAATGTTATTTAACCTTTAATTAACTAGGCAAGTCAGTTAAGAACAAATTCTTATTTACAATCACGTCCTACCAAGAGGAGGAGACCGGTTAAAGGAGGATGTTTAAGCCTTGAGACATGGATTGTGTATGTGTGCCGTTCAGAGGGGGAATGGGCAAGACAAAATATTTAAGTGCCTTTGAACGGGGTAACGGTAGTAGGTGCCTGGTGCACCGATTTGTGTCAAAAACTGCAACGCTGCTGTTTTTTTCACGCTCAACAGTTTCCTGTGTGTATCAAGAACGGTCCACCACCCAAAGGACATCCAGCCAACTTGACACAACTGTGGGAAGCGTTGGAGTCAACATGGACCAGCATCCCTGTGGAAAGCTTAACACCTTGTAAAGTTCTTGCCCCGACGAATTAAGGCTGTTCTGACACACATGTGAGCTGGCCTCCATCATAGGGCAGGGGCTTGTGGGTAAGGTTTGTGTGACATCCTCTCTTTGAGTTGGCATTAGTATGGATTGTGTATGTGTGCGTTTGATTTAAAATGCGTATCCTTGCTTTGGGAAGCAATAGGAGAGTTGCTGATTGAAACATGAAGATCTCTCTCCCTCTGTCTCTCTCTGTCTCTCTGACCCTCTCCCTCCCCTCTCTCTCTCTCTCTCTCTCTCTCTCTCTCTCTCTCTCTCTCTCTCTGTCCCTCTCCTCTCTCTCTCTCTCTCTCTGTCTGTCTCTCTCGCTCTCTCTCCCTCTCTCTCTCTCTCTCTCTCTCCCTCTCTCTCTCTCTCTCTCTCTCTCTCTCTCTCTCTCTCTGTCCGTCTCTCTCTCTCTCTCTCTCTGTCTGTCTCTCTCGCTCTCTCTCCCTCTCTCTCTCTCTCTCTCTCTCTCTCTCTCTCTCTCTCTCTCTCTCTCTCTCCTGGCTTTGAGGAAAGCGTCACAGTGTCAGATGCTGTGAACGTTTGATGTGCTGGGATGTGAGTACAGAGGACACACAGTTATTTACACAAATGTTGTTTCTGGGGATCATCTGCTGAGAGGACAGTGATAGTAAACCAGAGGAATGAAATGGCTCTTAGGGGATGCCTCTCTCTCTTTCTCCCTCTCTGACCCCCCTCTCTCTCTTTCTCCCTCTCTGACCCCCCTCTCTCTCTTTCTCCCTCTCTGACCCCCCTCTCTCTCTTTCTCCCTCTCTGACCCCCCTCTCCCTCTCTTTCTCCCTCTCTGACCCCCCTCTCTCTCTTTCTCCATCTCTGCTCCCTATGCCTCTCTCTTTCTCCATCTCTGCTCCCTCTGCCTCTCTCTTTCTCCCTCAACACCCCCTCTCTCTCTCTCTTTCTCCCTCAACGCCCCCTCTCTCTCTCTCAACGCCCCCTCTCTCTCTTTCTCCCTCAACGCCCCCTCTCTCTCTCTTCTCTTTCTCCCTCAACGCCCCCTCTCTCTCTATACAGACACAGATACAGATACAGACACAGATACAGATACAGACACTACAGATACAGATACAGACACTACAGATACAGATACAGATACAGATAGAGACACTACAGATACAGATACAGATACAGACACAGATACAGATACAGATACAGACACTACAGATACAGATACAGATACAGATACAGATACAGACACAGATACAGATACAGATACAGACACTACAGATACAGATACAGATACAGACACAGATACAGATACAGACACAGATACAGATACAGATACAGATACAGACACAGATACAGATACAGATACAGATACAGACACAGATACAGACACAGATACAGATACAGACACAGACACAGATACAGATACAGATACAGATACAGACACAGATACAGACACTACAGACACAGACACAGACACTACAGATACAGATACAGACACTACAGATACAGATACAGACACAGATACAGATACAGATACTACAGATACAGATACAGATAGAGATACAGATACAGACACTACAGATACAGATACAGATACAGATACAGACACAGACACAGACACTACAGATACAGACACTACAGATACAGATACAGATACAGACACTACAGATACAGATACAGACACAGATACAGATACAGATACAGACACAGATACAGATACAGATACTACAGATACAAACACTACAGATACAGATACAGATACAGATACAGACACAGATACAGATACAGACACAGATACAGACACAGATACAGACACTACAGATACAGATACAGATACAGATACAGATACAGACACTACAGATACAGATACAGATACAGATACAGATACAGATACAGAACAGACACAGATACAGACACAGATACAGACACAGATACAGACACAGATACAGATACAGACACAGATACAGACACAGACACAGATACAGATAGAGACACTACAGATACAGATACAGACACAACAGATACAGATACAGATACAGATAGAGACACTACAGATACAGATAGAGACACTACAGATACAGATAGAGACACTACAGATACAGATACAGACACTACAGATACAGATAGAGACACTACAGATACAGATAGAGACACTACAGATACAGATAGAGACACTACAGATACAGATAGAGACACTACAGATACAGATACAGACACTACAGATACAGATAGAGACACTACAGATACAGATAGAGACACTACAGATACAGATAGAGACACTACAGATAGAGACAGTACAGATACAGATAGAGACACTACAGAAACAGATAGAGACACTACAGATAGAGACACTACAGATAGAGATAGAGACACTACAGATACAGATAGAGACACTACAGATACAGATAGAGACACTACAGATACAGATAGAGACACTACAGAACAGGGCACCGACGTAGAGACACTACAGAAACAGATAGAGACACTACAGAAACAGATACAGATAGAGACACTACAGATACAGATAGAGACACTACAGATAGAGACACTACAGAAACAGATAGAGACAGTACAGATACAGATAGAGACACTACAGATACAGATAGAGACACTACAGAAACAGATAGAGACACTACAGAAACAGATAGAGACACTACAGAAACAGATACAGATAGAGACACTACAGATACAGATAGAGACACTACAGATAGAGACACTACAGATACAGATAGAGACACTACAGAAACAGATAGAGACACTACAGATAGAGACACTACAGATACAGATAGAGACACTACAGATACAGATAGAGACACTACAGATACAGATAGAGACACTACAGAAACAGATAGAGACACTACAGATACAGATAGAGACACTACAGATAGAGACACTACAGATACAGATAGAGACACTACAGAAACAGATAGAGACACTACAGATAGAGACACTACAGATACAGATAGAGACACTACAGATACAGATAGAGACACTACAGATACAGATAGAGACACTACAGATAGAGACACTACAGATACAGATAGAGACACTACAGAAACAGATAGAGACACTACAGATACAGATAGAGACACTACAGATACAGATAGAGACACTACAGATACAGATAGAGACACTACAGAAACAGATAGAGACACTACAGATACAGATAGAGACACTACAGATAGAGACACTACAGATACAGATAGAGACACTACAGAAACAGATAGAGACACTACAGATAGAGACACTACAGATAGAGATAGAGACACTACAGATACAGATAGAGACACTACAGATACAGATAGAGACACTACAGAAACAGATAGAGACACTACAGATACAGATAGAGACACTACAGAAACAGATAGAGACACTACAGATACAGATAGAGACACTACAGATAGAGACACTACAGATAGAGACACTACAGATACAGATAGAGACACTACAGAAACAGATAGAGACACTACAGATAGAGACACTACAGATACAGATAGAGACACTACAGATACAGATAGAGACACTACAGATACAGATAGAGACACTACAGATATAGACACTACAGATACAGATAGAGACACTACAGAAACAGATAGAGACACTACAGATACAGATAGAGACACTACAGATACAGATAGAGACACTACAGATACAGATAGAGACACTACAGAAACAGATAGAGACACTACAGATACAGATAGAGACACTACAGATAGAGACACTACAGATACAGATAGAGACACTACAGAAACAGATAGAGACACTACAGATACAGATAGAGACACTACAGAAACAGATAGAGACACTACAGATAGAGATACAGGGTCTTGTGAAGGATTACTTTTTTCCCTTTCTGTGTTTTTTAAAATCTCGCCCTCATGTTGACGGCATCAGCAACTTTTCGAAGTGCTGAGTTCCACAGCCTGTCTTGTCCCATTTGGCTTTCAATGTCTCAATCTGACATTCCTCACAATCTGTTTGCTTGGGGCTCCCAGGATCAAGACTTGTGATGGGATGGTTGGATGTTCTGTATGTGTAGTATTCTGTTGGGTTGTGGTACAGTATCTCTCTCTGTGATAGTGGTCTGTAGTATTCTGTTGGGTTGTAATACAGTATCTCTCTCTGTGATAGTATTCTGTTGGGTTGTGGTACAGTATCTCTCTCTGTGATAGTAGTCTGTAGTATTCTGTTGGGTTGTAATACAGTATCTCTCTCTGTGATAGTATTCTGTTGGGTTGTGATACAGTATCTCTCTCTGTGATAGTATTCTGTTGGGTTGTGATACAGTATCTCTCTCTGTGATAGTAGTCTGTTGTATTCTGTTGGGTTGTAATACAGTATCTCTCTCTGTGATAGTATTCTGTTGGGTTGTGATACAGTATCTCTCTCTGTGATAGTATTCTGTTGGGTTGTGATACAGTATCTCTCTCTGTGATAGTAGTCTGTTGTATTCTGTTGGGTTGTAATACAGTATCTCTCTCTGTGATAGTATTCTGTTGGGTTGTGATACAGTATCTCTCTCTGTGATAGTATTCTGTTGGGTTGTGATACAGTATCTCTCTCTGTGATAGTATTCTGTTGGGTTGTGATACAGTATCTCTCTCTGTGATAGTATTCTGTTGGGTTGTGATACAGTATCTCTCTCTGTGATAGTAGTCTGTAGTATTGTGGTACAGTATCTCTCTCTGTGATAGTGGTCTGTAGTATTCTGTTGTGTTGTGGTACAGTATCTCTCTCTGTGAAAGTGGTCTGTAGTATTCTGTTGGGTTGTGGTACAGTATCTCTCTCTGTGAAAGTGGTCTGTAGTATTCTGTTGGGTTGTGGTACAGTATCTCTCTCTGTGATAGTGGTCTGTAGTATTCTGTTGTGTTGTGGTACAGTATCTCTCTCTGTGAAAGTGGTCTGTAGTATTCTGTTGGGTTGTGGTACAGTAGAGTTTATAATAACTTCTCCTCCATCTCTTTTACCACTGCTGTCCATTTACCTCTCAGGCTTGGGCCAACCAATATTTGTCCTTCTACCTCTCAGACTGGGGCCCACACATCTCTGGCCTACTTTCCCCTTCTCCGTTCTCTCTCCTTTCCTCTCTCCGCTATCCCTTTCTCTCTCTCTCCTTATCTCTCTCTCCTATCCCTTTCTCTCTCTCTCCTTATCTCTCTCTCCTATCCCTTTCTCTCTCTCTCCTTATCTCTCTCTCCTATCCCTTTCTCTCTCTCTCCTTATCTCTCTCTCCTATCCCTTTCTCTCTCTCTCCTATCCCTTTCTCTCTCTCTCCTATCCCTTTCTCTCTCTCTCCTATCCCTTTCTCTCTCTCTGCTATCCCTTTCTCTCTCTCTCCTTACCTCTCTCCCATAACCCTTTCTCTCTCTCCTTTCCTCTCTCCGCTATCCCTTTCTCTCTCTCTCCTTATCTCTCTCTCCTATCCCTTTCTCTCTCTCTCCTATCCCTTTCTCTCTCTCTCCTATCCCTTTCTCTCTCTCTCCTTATCTCTCTCTCCTATCCCTTTCTCTCTCTCTCCTATCCCTTTCTCTCTCTCTGCTATCCCTTTCTCTCTCTCTCCTATCCCTTTCTTTCTCTCTCTCCCATATCCCTTTCTCTCTCTCTCCTATCCCTTTCTTTCTCTCTCTCCCATATCCCTTTCTTTCTCTCTGCTATCCCTTTCTTTCTCTCTCTCCCATATCCCTTTCTCTCTCTCTGCTATCCCTTTCTCTCTCTCTCCTTACCCCTCTCCCATATCCCTTTCTCTCTCTCTCCTTACCCCTCTCCCATATCCCTTTCTCTCTCTCTCCTATCCCTTTCTTTCTCTCTCTCCCATATCCCTTTCTCTCTCTCTGCTATCCCTTTCTTTCTCTCTCTCCCATATCCCTTTCTCTCTCTCTGCTATCCCTTTCTCTCTCTCTCTCCTTACCTCTCTCCCATATCCCTTTCTCTCTCTCTCTCCTTACCTCTCTCCCCACCTCTCCTTCTCTCAGCTCCTCTTCTCCCTCTCTCCATCCCTCTATCCCCTTGCCATCTCCTAAAGTCATACTCTAAGCCAGTGGGGTCAAACATACGGTCTGCGGGTCAGATCCGGCACGCGAGGGGGTCCAATCCGGTCCCCTGGTGGTTACATCTCTTTTTTTTTTTTACAAAGAATTAAATGAGGAAACAAACGCAATATACTTTGAAATGACTAAAACCAACTCTAAACTTTGTAGAAATGAACATTTGCCTTCATTCATACAGTTTCTGAACTGTCCAGCTCGCTAATAATCACCGGAATGAAAGCTAAACAGCCCGGGATCGATGAATAGAGGAAATATAACCACCTTTACGTGGTCCCTCTACAGGCTCTTAGAGGATTCTACACCTTTACGTGGTCCCTCTACAGGCTCTTAGAGGATTCTACACCTTTACGTGGTCCCACACACACACACACACACACACACACACACACACACACACACACACACACACACACACACACACAGGTAGGAGGAGGACAGGTGAACCTGGGTTGGAAATGCTGTTTTGAATCCGGCGTCGTTTTGCGTGTCAGTTCATAAACCACGTGCCATGGAATCGGTACGTCAAAAATATCTTCGCGAATTGATTTATTGCACACGTGCACTCGTCAGAGAAGGCGTTCCCCGGTGGAAATATGCAAATACATGCATAAAACGCACCAATAGGATCTCGCTAGCTCATGCTTGGCTTTGCCTGCATCCCTGCTTGTTCTGCCCACATTTGGCATTCATTTGCTCCCATTGAAAAACGACACAGATGAACTACCTTCGGACAGTTATAAATATATTTGATTGCAGCCTCTGTTGTCATAGCTACCAGAAAGCTACATTGTGATGCAGGAATCCAATAGAATGGCTCAGTTTTATTTAGTCTGTAATGTTTGGGCGTCGGGGGGGGGGGTATGGAGTCAGGCGCAGGAAGCAGAAACATTCAGTACAGTGCTCTTTATTACGCACCACAAAAGAGTAATCGCCCAAAACAGCAGGGCGTACCAAAACACAAGGTCCCAAAATACAATCCACTACACAGCACACAGTGGAAAAGAACCAACAAGCCCGCACACAGAACAAGCGGGAAGACGGGCTTAAATAGCCCAGCTAATTAACCTAATAGACAACAGGTGCAACAAATTAAGGCAAAACCAACAGAAAAAGGAAAAGGGGATTGGTGGCAGCTAGTAGGCCGGTGACGACGACCGCCGAGCACCGCCCGAACAGGGAGAAGAGCCACCTTCGGTAGGATTCGTGACAATAGTCACTGTCACACTTGACAACTGTCAGAGTCTAGGTGATGTGGGTAAGGCGGAGTCAGGCGCAGGACACAGAGATGAGTAATAATAGTGACTTTACTCGAAAATAATCCTCCAACAAGGAGAACGGAAAATACAGGGTCACATAAACGAGACAACTGACAACAATAAACACGCACGAAACCATGATGGCTCCAGAGGGTTAAATAGGGAAATAATTAATAAAACGAAATGGGAACCAGGTGTGTACAATACAGACAAAACAAATGGGGAAAAAGAAATGTAGATCGGTGGAGGCTAGAAAGCCGGTGACGTCGACCGCCCGAACAAGGAGAGGCACCAACTTCGGTGGAAGTCGTGACAACAACCATTCGAAATGTTCTGTAATTGGCTTGCCATTACCTTGTAAATAATGATCTTGTCGTGAGTTTATTCCTGTAATAATGAATAAAAATGAACTAAAGTGAAGACCTTGTTAGCTGTGGTTTCGGTTATTATTTGAACTGGCTAGCCAGCGAACTAGATAGCTTACAAGTTAGCAACAAACAGAAACATAATTTAAAAAGTTTACCTCAGTTGACAGGCTTGCTAGATTGACATTTACTAAATTATTGTTAAACTGATGGGTTAATTGGTGTTAAAATACAGCAGTTATGATGTCATGTAGAGACCGTCTGGAGCACCAGGCTGATGATGTCATGTAGAGACCGTCTGGAGGACCAGGCTGATGATGTCATGTAGAGACCGTCTGGAGGACCAGGCTGATGATGTCATGTAGAGACCGTCTGGAGCACCAGGCTGATGATGTCATGTAGAGACCGTCTGGAGCACCGGGCTGATGATGTCATGTAGAGACCGTCTGGAGCACCGGGCTGATGATGTCATGTAGAGACCGTCTGGAGCACCAGGCTGATGATGTCACGTAGAGACCGTCTGGAGCACCAGGCTGATGATGTCACGTAGAGACCGTCTGGAGCACCAGGCTGATGATGTCATGTAGAGACCGTCTGGAGCACCAGGCTGATGATGTCATGTAGAGACCGTCTGGAGCACCGGGCTGATGATGTCATGTAGAGACCGTCTGGAGCACCGGGCTGATGATGTCACGTAGAGACCGTCTGGAGCACCAGGCTGATGATGTCATGTAGAGACCGTCTGGAGCACCGGGCTGATGATGTCATGTAGAGACCGTCTGGAGCACCGGGCTGATGATGTCATGTAGAGACCGTCTGGAGCACCAGGCTGATGATGTCATGTAGAGACCGTCTGGAGCACCGGGCTGATGATGTCATGTAGAGACCGTCTGGAGCACCAGGCTGATGATGTCACGTAGAGACCGTCTGGAGCACCAGGCTGATGATGTCACGTAGAGACCGTCTGGAGCACCAGGCTGATGATGTCATGTAGAGACCGTCTGGAGCACCGGGCTGATGATGTCATGTAGCACCTGTAATTTTTTTGTGTTCATACTGTTTTGATGTCAGACGACAATAGAATGCCAATGATGTCACTGGGACAACTCTCCATCCACATGTCGATAGCCCACCATATCGCCTAGACAGTGACCTACTTTTGATCAGAAGCCACATGGTCACTATGTAGGCATTAGGGTACCGTTTGAGACTCAGCCTCCCCTGGTCTTGTCCTAAGAGTCTCTGGCTGATCCAGTGTCTGTCACGCCTGTCCTGTCAGCACACGGACAGACTGTTCACATACAACCACCTGAGTGTGTGTGTGTGTGTGTGTGTGTGTGTGTGTGTGTGTGTGTGTGTGTGTGTGTGTGTGTGTGTGTGTGTGTGTGTGTGTGTGTGTGTGTGTGTGTGTGTGTGTGTGTGTGTGTGTGGTAACCAGCTGGTAACAGTCTCTAAGGTGCAGGGTAGAGTACCAGGTGGTAACCAGCTGGTAACAGTCTCTAAGGTGCAGGGTAGAGTACCGGGTGGTAACCAGCTAGTAACAGTCTCTAAGGTGCAGGGTAGAGTACCGGGTGGTAACCAGCTAGTAACAGTCTCTAAGGTGCAGGGTAGAGCACCGGGTGGTAACCAGCTGGTAACAGTCTCTAAGGTGCAGGGTAGAGTACCGGGTGGTAGCCAGCTAGTAACAGTCTCTAAGGTGCAGGGTAGAGCACTGGGTGGTAACCAGCTGGTAACAGTCTCTAAGGTGCAGGGTAGAGCACCGGGTGGTAACCAGCTGGTAACAGTCTCTAAGGTTCAGGGCAGGGTAGAGCACCGGGTGGTAACCAGCTGGTAACAGTCTCTAAGGTGCAGGGTAGAGTACCGGGTGGTAACCAGCTGGTAACAGTCTCTAAGGTTCAGGGCAGGGTAGAGCACCGGGTGGTAACCAGCTGGTAACAGTCTCTAAGGTTCAGGGCAGGGTAATGGTCGTTGACTGTTTAACAGTCCGATGGACTGCAGATAGAAGCTGTTTATCAGTCTGATGGACTGCAGATAGAAGCTGTTTATCAGTCTGATGGACTGCAGATAGAAGCTGTTTATCAGTCTGATGGACTGCAGATAGAAGCTGTTTATCAGTCTGATGGTCTGCAGATAGAAGCTGTTTATCAGTCTGATGTACTGCAGATAGAAGCTGTTTATCAGTCTGATGGACTGCAGATAGAAGCTGTTTATCAGTCTGATGGACTGCAGATAGAAGCTGTTTATCAGTCTGATGGACTGCAGATAGAAGCTGTTTATCAGTCTGATGTACTGCAGATAGAAGCTGTTTATCAGTCTGATGGACTGCAGATAGAAGCTGTTTATCAGTCTGATGGACTGCAGATAGAAGCTGTTTATCAGTCTGATGGACTGCAGATAGAAGCTGTTTATCAGTCTGATGGACTACAGATAGAAGCTGTTTATCAGTCTGATGGACTACAGATAGAAGCTGTTTATCAGTCTGATGGACTGCAGATAGAAGCTGTTTATCAGTCTGATGGACTGCAGATAGAAGCTGTTTATCAGTCTGATGGACTGCAGATAGAAGCTGTTTATCAGTCTGATGGACTGCAGATAGAAGCTGTTTATCAGTCTGATGGACTGCAGATAGAAGCTGTTTATCAGTCTGACGGACTGCAGATAGAAGCTGTTTATCAGTCTGATGGACTGCAGATAGAAGCTGTTTATCAGTCTGATGGACTGCAGATAGAAGCTGTTTATCAGTCTGATGGACTGCAGATAGAAGCTGTTTATCAGTCTTTCTCTCCCAGCGGTGATGCACCTGTACTGTCTCCACTTTCAGGACGATGACCCCCCTCTCGAGAGCCCTGCGATTTGCGGACGGTTTATTCGCTGTACCGGGCAGTGGTACAGCCCGACAAGAATGCTTTCAATGGGGCATCTGTAGAAGTTTGTGAGGCTCTTCAGTCTCCTGAGGTTGAAGGGGCGCCGTTGCGCCTTCTTCACCACGCTGTCTGTGTGAACGGACCATTTCAGGATGTCTGTGATGTGTTCGCAGAGGAACTTGAAGCTTTTTACCCTCTCAACTGTGGTACCGTTGATGTGGATGGGGGATGGGGGATCTCTCTGCTGTTTCCTGAAGTCTACGATCATCTCCTTCGTTTTGTTGAGGTTCGAGGGAGAGGTTATTTTCCCTGCACCACTCCGCCAGGGCCCTCACCTCCTCCATGTAGGCCGTCTCGTCATTGTTGATAATCAGGCCTACTACTGTTGTGTCGTCAGCAAACTTGATGATTGAATTGGAGAGGTACGTGGCCACACAGTCATGGGTGAACAGGGAGTACATGAGGGGGCCGAACAGGCACCCCTGTGGGGCCCCAGTGTTGAGGGTCAGTGTGACGGAGGTATGTTATTATTACCTTCACCACCTGGGGGCGGCCCGTCAGGAAGTCCAGGACCCAGTTGCACAGGGTGGTGTTCAGACCCAGGGCCTCGAGCTTAAGGATGAGCTTGGAGGGCACTATGGTGATAAAGTCGATGAACAGCATTCTCACATAGGTATTTCTCTTGTCCAGATGGGATAGGGCAGTCTGCAGTGCGATGGTGATTGCGTCATTCGTGGATATGTTGGGGCGATATGTGAATTGTAGTGGGTCTAGAGTGTTGGTTAAGGTAAAGCACTTCATAATGTGAGTGCTGCGGGGCGATAGTCATTTAGTTCAGTTATCTTTGTTCCTGTCCCCAAGAAAGCAATGGTAGACATCTTGAAGTGGGGACAACAGACTGGGATATGGAGAGATGGACTACGTCTGTGTGTGTGTGTGTGTGTGTGTGTGTGTGTGTGTGTGTGTGTGTGTGTGTGTGTGTGTGTGTGTGTGTGTGTGTGTGTGTGTGTGTGTGTGTGTGTGTGTGTGTGTGTGTGTGTGTGTGTGTCTCAAACGTTTCCATAATGCTCCCAGCGACACACACATACAGTACCTTCAGAAAGTATTCACACACCTTGACTTTTTCCACATTTGTTTTTCTGTTACAAAGTGGGATTAAAATGGATTAAATTGTCATTTTCTGTCAACGATTGACACAAAATACTGAAAAATTCTAACATTTGTAAAACATTTTTTTATAATAATTAAAAAAAAACATGAAAAGTTATATGTTAATATATCTTCATTAGATAAGTATTCAACCCCCTGAGTCAATACATGTTAAAATAAGCTTTGGCAGCGATTACAACTGTGAGTCTTTCTGGGTAAGTGTCTAACATAACGCTTTGTATTCAGGACATAAAGTGCATTTCATTGCCACATGATATGCAGTTTTACTTTAGTGTCTTGTTGCAAACAGGACACACGTTTTGGAATATATTTTTATTCTGTACAGGCTTCCTTCTATTCACTCTGATGTTGATCCATCCTCAGTTATCTCCTATCACAGCCATTAAACTCTGTAACAGTTTTAAAGTCACCATTGACCTCATGGTGAAATCCCTGAACTGTTTCCTTCCTCTCCGGCAACTGAGTTAGAAAGGACGCCTGTATCTTTGTAGTGACTGGGTGTATTGATACACCGTCCAAAGAGTAATTCATCACTTCACCATGCTCAAAGGGATATTCAATGTCTGCTTTTTTACATTTTACACAGAGGACAGTCTCCTTCTCCCCACAGAGGACAGTCTCCTTCTCCCCACAGAGGACAGTCTCCTTCTCCCCACAGAGGACAGTCCCCTTCTCCCCAAAGAGTACAGTCCCCTTCTCCCCACAGAGGACAGTCTCCTCCTCCTTCTCCCCACAGAGGACAGTCTCCTTCTCCCCACAGAGGACAATCTCCTTCTCCCTTCTCCCCACAGAGGACAGTCCCCTTCTCCCCACAGAGGGGCAGTCTCCTTCTCCCCACAGAGGACAGTCCCCTTCTCCCCACAGAGGACAGTCTCCTCCTCCCCACAGAGGGGCAGTCCCCTTCTCCCCACAGAGGACAGTCCCCTTCTCCCCACAGAGGACAGTCCCCTTCTCCCCACAGAGGGGCAGTCTCCTTCTCCCCACAGAGGACAGTCTCCTCCTCCCCACAGAGGACAGTCTCCTTCTCCCCACAGAGGACAGTCTCCTCCTCCCCACAGAGGACAGTCTCCTTCTCCCCACAGAGGACAGTCTCCTCCTCCCCACAGAGGACAGTCTCCTTCTCCCCACAGAGGGGCAGTCCCCTCCTCCCCACAGAGGACAGTCTCCTCCTCCCCACAGAGGGGCAGTCCCCTTCTCCCCACAGAGGACAGTCTCCTTCTCCCCACAGAGGGGCAGTCTCCTCCTCCCCACAGAGGACAGTCTCCTCCTCCCCACAGAGGGGCAGTCCCCTCCTCCCCACAGAGGACAGTCTCCTCCTCCCCACAGAGGACAGTCTCCTTCTCCCCACAGAGGACAGTCTCCTTCTCCCCACAGAGGGACAGTCTCCTTCTCCCCACAGAGGACAGTCTCCTTCTCCCCACAGAGGACAGTCTCCTCCTCCCCACAGAGGACAGTCTCCTTCTCCCCACAGAGGGGCAGTCCCCTTCTCCCCACAGAGGGGCAGTCCCCTTCTCCCCACAGAGGACAGTCTCCTTCTCCCCACAGAGGGGCAGTCTCCTCCTCCCCACAGAGGACAGTCTCCTTCTCCCCACAGAGGACAGTCTCCTTCTCCCCACAGAGGGGCAGTCTCCTTCTCCCCACAGAGGACAGTCTCCTTCTCCCCACAGAGGGGCAGTCTCCTTCTCCCCACAGAGGGGCAGTCCTCTTCTCCCCACAGAGGGGCAGTCTCCTCCTCCCCACAGAGGACAGTCTCCTCCTCCCCACAGAGGGGCTTTCTCCTTCTCCCCACAGAGGACAGTCTCCTCCTCCCCACAGAGGACAGTCTCCTCCTCCCCACAGAGGACAGTCTCCTTCTCCCCACAGAGGGGCAGTCTCCTTCTCCCCACAGAGGACAATCCCATTCTCGGCTTACTCTTTCTACTCTAACTTCCATTTTACTTCAATGAAAAAGGCCTTCATCTTCGCAATCAGCCTAGACCAAGACTCCCCTCTCCCTCTCTCTCTCTCTCTCTCTCTCTCTCTCTCTCTCTCTCCTCAGCAACAGGCGCAAGAGAGAGGTGTGCGGCTGGAACCAGTTTCATCTGGACCTGGCCAGACTAAGCTATACGTTTTTAAGTTGCAATTGGTTGACACCGATAACAAGCTTCACAGTTTTCTCATCAACTCACAAATTAAATTAACAGAGAACAGGTCCAGTCGGTAAAATACATTTTAATTCATCCCACTCTGAATTTTTATTTCATGAAGACTTCTTATTGAATGAGTTAAACGCCCATATTACCTTATCCTCCATGTCATTACTGACCCCCTCCTAAAAACTACACCCCCCCCCCCATCCTCTTCCCTCTCCATCCCCTCCTCATAGGAGCCAGAGGCAGAGTGGGTCGCCCATTTGCCGAGCCAGGGGGGGGACGAGACAATAGGGGGAGTGCTGAAATGGTACAGCCTGATAGATAGAGCGAAAGAGGGAGTGTGTGAGAGGAATAGGATAGAGAGCCCTGGAGACGATGGAGGGAGAGAGAGGAGGAGGGAGAGAGAGAGGAGACGATGTAGGGAGAGAGAGGAGGAGGGAGAGAGAGAGGAGACGATGGAGGGAGAGAGAGGAGGAGGGAGAAAGAGAGGAGACGATGGAGGGAGAGAGAGAGGAGACGATGGAGGGAGAGAGAGGAGGAGGGAGAAAGAGAGGAGACGATGGAGGGAGAGAGAGGTGGAGGGAGAGAGAGAGGAGACGATGGAGGGAGAGAGAGAGGAGACGATGGAGGGAGAAAGAGAGGGAAGGAGGAGGAGAGGAGACGATGGAGGGAGAGAGAGAGAGAGGAGACGATGGAGGGAGAGAGAGAGAGAGGAGACGATGGAGGGAGAGAGAGAGAGAGGAGACGATGGAGAGAGGGAGGGAGGAGGAGAGGAGACGATGGAGGGAGAGAGAGAGAGAGGGAGGAGTAGAGGAGGGGAAGAGGGAGTACGGTCGAGCGGAGGCAGAGAGCCAGAAAATTGCATTGCGTGCTCAGTGATTAGTTTACCTCCTGGGCTTGGCTCATTTTCTCTCTCTCTCTCTCTCTCTCTCTCTCTCTCTCTCTCTCTCTCTCTCTCTCTCTCTCTCTGCTCTCTCTCTCTCCCCTCTCTCTCACACTCACTCCATCTCTCTCTCTCTCTTTCACTCCCTCTCTCCCCACCCTCTCTCTCTCTCTGCCTCTCTCTCCCCCCTCTTTCTTTCTTTCTCTCTCTCTCTTTCTCTCTCTCTATCACTCTCTCTCACACACTCTCTCTCTCCCCTCTCTCTCACCCTCTCTCTCTCTCTCTCTCTCTCTCTCCCCATCTCTCTCTCTCTCCCCCACCCCCCCTCTGTCTCCCCTTTCTCCCCTTTGTCTCCCATCTCTCTCCCCTCTCTCTCACCTCTCTCTCCCCTCTTTATCACCTCTCTCTCTCCTCTGTCTCCCCTCTCTTTCACCTCTCTCTCCCCTCTGTCTCCCCTCTCTCTCCCCTCTCTCTCACCTCTCTCTCCCCCCTCTGTCTCCCCTCTCTCTCTCCTCTCTCTCCCCTCTCTCTCCCCTCTGTCTCCCCTCTGTCTCCCCTCTCTTTCACCTCTCTCCCCTCTATCTCCCCTCTGTCTCCCCTCTGTCTCACCTCTCTCTCCCATCTGTCTCCCCTCTGTCTCCCCCCTCTCTCACCTCTCTCTACCCTTTGTCTCCCCTCTCTCTCCCCTCTGTCTCCCCTCTCTCTCACCTCTCTCTCACCTCAGTCTCCTGTCTCTCTCACCTCTCTCACCTCTCTCTACCCTCTGTCTCCCCTCTCTAGCTCTCTATTTTCTCATGGCAGTTCTGGATTACAAGCCCACAATCCAGAAAACCATTGTATATAGAAATGGGATATTTCACTGGTAAAGAAAAAAGCTCTCCACACAGAGTTTCAGTCCAGGCTTTGATTATCTGGTTTCTTACAGGGAGAATTTTTGTTGTTGTTGTTGAAATACCATAAACCATGGTTGCTAATTATAGTCTTAAGGAAAGATAAACTTTAGCTTCAAGTGTTTCCCACTGAACGGCACAGTATGGCACAAGTGCTGACACAGAACGAGTGTGTGTGTGTGTGTGTGTGTGTGTGTGTGTGTGTGTGTGTGTGTGTGTGTGTGTGTGTGTGTGTGTGTGTGTGTGTGTGTGTGTGGTGTGTGTGTGTGTGTGTGTGTGTGTGTGTGTGTGTGTGTGTGTGTGTTTGCACCCCTCTGGGTTGGTGCTCTTTGAAAAGGAACTAGGTCAAGTCTTGTATTTTAATATAATCTGCTTCCAAAAACACCAGCTGGGTCAAGAAATCTTGCCTTTTTAATCCAACATAATCTAGACCCCCTGCCTCCAAAACACCACAGTAGAGAGGGGTGCGTGCGCTCGTGTGTCTAGCTGGATTGTGGCCTCCAAAACGCCAGGAGAGAGGAACTGTAAATTCTCTGGCCAGGTCCAGCTCCAATGTAGTGCACGATGTAGGGATATAGGCTGCCCTTTGAGGTTCCTATGAGGCTGTGAGGAAACAGATAGCAGTATACTGTCACTGCGTTGCATGCTATCTTGTCCCCCTCACCGCTGTCCTCAGTTTAAGTACAATGTGATTTGGTTTTGGGAAGAGCCACATGAGAAAGACAAACACTAGAGTTTACTGTAGAATACTATAGTACTTACTAATTCAATAGTATTCTGTGGTAAACTGTAGTATAGTGTAGAGTACTATACTACACAGTGTAGTATTTCTTGCTCATATGTAGTACTTACTATATAATGTTGTAGTATACTGTAGAGTACTATACTACCCAGTGTAGTATCTCTCTATTGTGTAGTACTTACTATATAATGTTATATTATACTGTAAAGTGCTATACTACACCGTGTAGTATTCCTTGATCATGTGTAGTACTTACTATAGAAGGTTGTAGTATAATGTGGAGTACTACACTACACACTGTATTGATATGCTAATATTAATTTAGCTTATGTTCCGCCCATTCTCCTCCCCCATATCCCAATATGTGCCACCCGTGACTGAAAAACCTACACGCCAAGTATAGACTATTAACTATATTATCTGCACATTATTGAAAAGAGCAGAAGTACTGAATGTCCATTTACAAAAAAAAAAACTGGAACTGAGGGAGAAAAAATAAAAAGGAAGGTAAATTGTCTGAATAAATTATTTCATTCACTCACTAACTTTAGACAGACACCTCATGTGACATGCTCTCTCCCCGGCAGAGTGAGAGCTGCGTGACTTTATGTATGTAGTTGATTAGAGAGCTGCAACACCCTAAAGGAAGAGTGCTCAGTTGGAACTTATTCCCCTAGCCACCGTTCCTCCTGCTGACTTGGCCAGGACATACCAACCGTTCCTCCTGCTGACTTGGCCAGGACATACCAAACGTTCCTCCTGCTGACTTGGCCAGGACATACCGGACATACCAACCGTTCCTCCTGCTGGCTTGGCCAGGACATACCAAACGTTCCTCCTCCTGCTGGCTTGGCCAGGACATACCGGACATACCAAACGTTCCTCCTGCTGACTTGACCAGGACATACCAAACGTTCCTCCTGCTGACTTGGCCAGGACATACCAAACGTTCCTCCTCCGGCTGACTTGGCCAGGACATACCAAACGTTCCTCCTGCTGACTTGGCCAGGACATACCAAACGTTTGGCTTGTTTACACTGATCCTTGCTAAGGTCGGAATGCCGTCACGGTTACGTTTAAGACACCGTGGGTTGGGAAAAAAAACGTACCTCAATGCAGGGATGGGATATTTTGGAATGTCAGTGTCGGCCAATCAGCTCCTTTGTTGTTCAAGGCGACATGCCGTTCCAAAAATGGCTGAGGTGGCTACTACTAGCTAGTATGAGGACGAAAAAAAGGGAAGAGTTTTCGGGGAAAACTCGCAGTATTTCGTTCTTCACGACAGTGTGGATAAAGGTAACATTTTGGAGTACGGTGGTGTTTCCCATCCCTGCGCTGAGCTACGTTTTCAGACCCATATCGCCATAGCTCTGGCTCCACTGTATGTTATGGTACTATACCTGCAGTCTCACCACTGCTGTGAAAGAGGGAGACTTTCAAAAAAAGATCCAGTCGCCAGGACCACAAATACAAAATTCCATCTAGACACCGTTTCCCTAGAGCACACACAAAAAAACTATACATACCTCGGCCTAAACATCAGCCCCACAGGTAACTTCCACATGGCTGTGAACGATCTGAGAGACGAGGCAAGAAGGGCCTTCTATGCCATCAAAAGGAACATAAAATTCGACATCCCAATTAGGATCTGGCTAAAAATACTTGAATCAGTTATAGAACCCATTGCCCTTTATGGTTGTGAGGTCTGGGGTCCGCTCACCAACCAAGAATTCACAAAATGGGACAAACACCAAATTGAGACTGCATGCAGAATTCTTATGCTTATTTATTTTCCCTTGTGTACTTTAACCATTTGTACATCGTTACAACACGGTATATAAACATAATATGACATTTGTAATGTCTTTATTCCTTTTGAACTTCTGTCAGTGTAATGTTTACTGTTAATTTCACTTTTGTTTATTATCTACTTCACTTGCTTTGGCAATGTTATCATATGTTTCCTACGCCAATAAAGCCCCTTGAATTTAATTTAATTGAGAGAGAGAGATCTTTTCATCCCCGCTATGCAAACAAGGCTGATTCCCGTAACAATGTCACTGTTTTAAACGAGTTTTGTTTAGCTATAACAAAAATGAAAATATTACTTCAAACTACTTTTGGGTTACCTTGTTTTAACATTTACAACAACATGAAATACTGGAAAATAGCAAATAAAATGTGTAATTAGCTTGACACATTGTTACCTTACAGAGTATTATTTATTAAACAAAGTCAACTAATTTCCACTCTATTCATATGCAAATCAGTTTGATTCATGCACTGGCTTGTCTGTCTGTCTATTTTAACCTGCCTTCCCTTATCTACACTGGAATAATATAATTTCACTAGTCCTCTATTATAATTTATGTAATTAGTACTTGTGGTTGAATATATATATATATGTATATGTATCTATTGTAGGTCCTATGGATACAACAATGAATAATGATGTGGATAAAATGTACACTAATGAACACCTTTTGAAACAGCTGTGAAAACCTAGATTTCAATACAGAAACTTCGATCGTTTTTTTGGTACAGTTGTGTCATTCATTTATTTTCACATAATTTTTTTTGTTTATGTTATACTCACATGGTAATCATAGACTAAAATAGTGAATTCTGGTGTGTGGAATATAGAGGAGGTGGTTGCTGTGCGGGTGGGAGGGAGGGTTTCTGCCTGCCACTTGTTCTCAACAGGCAGTCAGTTTCGGAAAATGGGGACTTGAAGAGGGAAAACTGCAATGTCCAGACACTGCTGCTTTCTTTGTTCTGAGTGTTTTCAGTTCATCGGTGTGTCTCACATTATGTGTCCAGCATGATATGAGCATGAAAACTTTCTGAGCAGATCATGACAACAACAGTAGATCTAGATGATGTTATGATAAGTTGGGGAGGGTGGTTGGTAATGGAGGACAACAGGTGGGTCTGGGTGCTGGGCAGAACCCCCTAGGTCCTGGAGAACAGATAATGGAGGACAACAGGTGGGTCTGGGTGCTGGGCAGAACCCCCTAGGTCCTGGAGAACAGATAATGTAGGACAACAGGTGGATCCACGTCTGGGTGTTGGGCAGAACCCCCTAGGTCCTGGAGAACAGATAATGGAGGACAACAGGTGGGTCTGGGTGCTGGGCAGAACCCCCTAGGTCCTGGAGAACAGATAATGTAGAACAACAGGTGGGTCTGGGTGCTGGGCAGAACCCCCTAGGTCCTGGAGAACAGATAATGTAGGACAACAGGTGGATCCACGTCTGGGTGTTGGGCAGAACCCAGAGTTAAAGGGAGCAGGAGAGAAGACAGAGATGTAAACAAACGAACACACAGGTTACACAGGTACAGTGACACCATGTGATGGATTAGTGCAGTGTTAGAAATAGGAGATATGTACTTTTCAACAGTTTTTGGAAGGTATAGCCTCACCTCAAGCTGGTCCCCCTCCGACTTAGAGCACAGAGAATCCGACTGATACGAACTCATTGGTTCTGCTGGATGGGATACCTCCTGAGGGGCTCGGACAGTCGATGGTCCTAGAGTAAATTGGAGAGGTACATTTCTAGATGCTCAGCATAACTACAATTTTTTGCTTTCTCAAATGTCAACCAAATCTTAACATATTTAGTCTATTGGGCGCCCTTCGTTGTTTCGTGTTGCTGATGAAACTCAGAGGGTGACTTCCAGAGAGTGGTGAGGTGATGAAACTCAGAGGGTGACGTCCAGAGAGTGGTGAGGTGATGAAACTCAGAGGGTGACTTCCAGAGAGTGGCGAGGTGATGAAACTCAGAGGGTGACGTCCAGAGAGTGGCGAGGTGATGAAACTCAGAGGGTGACGTCCAGAGAGTGGTGAGGTGATGAAACTCAGAGGGTGACTTCCAGAGAGTGGTGAGGTGATGAAACTCAGAGGGTGACTTCCAGAGAGTGGTGAGGTGATGAAACTCAGAGGGTGACGTCCAGAGAGTGGTGAGGTGATGAAACTCAGAGGGTGACTTCCAGAGAGTGGTGAGGTGATGAAACTCAGAGGGTGACTTCCAGAGAGTGGCGAGGTGATGAAACTCAGAGGGTGACGTCCAGAGAGTGGTGAGGTGATGAAACTCAGAGGGTGACTTCCAGAGAGTGGTGAGGTGATGAAACTCAGAGGGTGACGTCCAGAGAGTGGCGAGGTGATGAAACTCAGAGGGTGACTTCCAGAGAGTGGTGAGGTGATGAAACTCAGAGGGTGACTTCCAGAGAGTGGCGAGGTGATGAAACTCAGAGGGTGACTTCCAGAGAGTGGCGAGGTGATGAAACTCAGAGGGTGACTTCCAGAGAGTGGCGAGGTGATGAAACTCAGAGGGTGACTTCCAGAGAGTGGTGAGGTGATGAAACTCAGAGGGTGACTTCCAGAGAGTGGTGAGGTGATGAAACTCAGAGGGTGACTTCCAGAGAGTGGCGAGGTGATGAAACTCAGAGGGTGACTTCCAGAGAGTGGCGAGGTGATGAATACACCTTCAACTTCAAGACACACTTCTGACTTTACTGATGCACTTTCATGTTCCACTTTTAGATAATAAAAACAAGCATGAAACTCTAATTAACCTGTTAGGGCTAGGGGGCAGTATTGACACGGCCGGATAAAAAACGTACCCGATTTAATCTGGTTACTACTCCTGCCCAGTAACTAGAATATGCATATAATTATTGGCTTTGGATAGAAAACACCCTAAAGTTTCTAAAACTGTTTGAATGGTGTCTGTGAGTATAACAGAACTCAAATGGCAGGCCAAAACCTGAGAAGATTCTATGCAGGAAGTGGCCTGTTTGTCAAGTTGTGTTTCATCTTGGCTCTTTTTATTGAAGACTGAGGATCTTTGCTCTAACGTGACACTTCCTACGGCTCCCATAGGCTCTCAGAGCCCGGGAAAAAGCTGAACGATATCGAGGCAGCCTCTGGCTGAAACACTTTATCGCGTTTGGCAAGTGGCCGATCAGAGTACTATGGGCTTAGGCGCGTGCCCGAGTCGACCCCATGCTTTATTTTCTTTCGTCTGTTTACCTAAACGCAGATTCCCGGTCGGAATATTATCGCTTTTTTATGAGAAAAATGGCATAAAAATTGATTTTAAACAGCGGTTGACATGCTTCGAAGTACGGTAATGGAATATTTAGAAATTTTTTGTCACGAATTGCGCCATGCTCGTCACCCTTATTTACCCTTTCGGATAGTGTCTTGAACGCACAAACAAAACGCCGCTATTTGGATATAACTATGGATTATTTTGAACCAAACCAACATTTGTTATTGAAGTAGAAGTCCTGGGAGTGCATTCTGACGAAGACAGCAAAGGTAATAACATTTTTCTTATAGTAAATCTGACTTTGGTGAGTGCTAAACTATTAAAATAATTGTTATGCTTTTTGTGAACGTTTATCGTGAGTAATTTAGCAAATTCACCGGCAGTGTTCGGTGGGAATGCTAGTCACATGCTAGTCACATGCTAATGTAAAAAGCTGGTTTTTGATATAAATATGTACTTGATTGAACAAAACATGCATGTATTGTATAACATAATGTCCTAGGAGTGTCATCTGATGAAGATCATCAAAGGTTAGTGCTGCATTTGGCTGTGGTTTGGGTTTATGTGACATTATATGCTAGCTTGAAAAATGGGTGTCTGATTATTTCTGGCTGGGTACTCTGCTGACATAATCTAATGTTTTGCTTTCGTTGTAAAGCCTTTTTGAAATCGGACAGTGTGGTTAGATTAAGCTCTATGGGCAAGGCGGGACGAATTCGTCCCACCTACGTAACAGCCACCTGAATTCAGTGGCACGATTTTTGAATCGTTTGAAATACTATTACTTCAATTTCTCAAACATATGACTATTTTACAGCTATTTAAAGACAAGACTCTCCTTAATCTAACCACACTGTCCGATTTCAAAAAGGCTTTACAACGAAAGCAAAACATTAGATTATGTCAGGAGAGTGCCCAGCCAGAAATAATCAGACACCCATTTTTCAAGCTAGCATATAATGTCACAAAAACCCAAACCACAGCTAAATGCAGCACTAACCTTTTATGATCTTCATCAGATGACACACCTAGGACATTATGTTATACAATACATGCATGTCTGTTCAATCAAGTTCATATTTATATCAAAAAACAGCTTTTTACATTAGCATGTGACGTTCAGAAAAAGCATACCCCCCGCAAACTTCCCGGGAATTTACTAACAGTTTGCTAAATTACTCACGATAAACGTTCACAAAAAGCATAACAATTATTTTAAGAATTATAGATACATTACTCCTCTATGCACTCGATATGTCCGATTTTAAAATAGCTTTTCGGATGAAGCACATTTTGCAATATTCTAAGTACATAGCCCAGCCATCACGGCTAGCTATTTAGACACCCGGCAAGATTAGCCTTCACCAAAATCCTATTTCCTATAAGAAAAATGTTCTTACCTTTCCTGTTCTTCGTCAGAATGCACTCCCAGGACTTCTACTTCAATAACAAATGTAGGTTTGGTCCCAAATAATCCATCGTTATATCCAAATATCCTGTTTTGTTCGTGCGTTCTAGACACTATACGAATGGTAAATAACGGTCGTGCGCATGGCGTGACAAAAAATGTCTAAATATTCAATTACCGTACTTCGAAGCATGTCAACCGCTGTTTAAAACCAATTTTTATGCCATTTATCTCGTAGAAAAGCGATAATATTCCGACCGGGAATCTGCAATAAGCTAAACAGCCGAATGAAATTTCTCCACGGGGGCGAATCGTGCACGCGCCTCATTCAATGGTCCTCTGATCGGCCACTTGGATAAGGCGATAATCTGTTTCAGCCAGAGGCTGCCTCGTCATCGTTCAGGTTTTTCCCGGGTTCTGAGAGCCTATTGGAGCCCTGGGAATTGTCACGTTACAGCTAAGATCCTTACTCTTCAATAAACAGATGCAAGACGCACGACTCCTTGTCAGACAGGCCACTTCCTGCATGAAACCTTGTCAGGTTTTTGCCTGCCATAGGAGTTCTGTTATACTCACAGACACCATTCAAACAGTTTTAGAAACTTTAGGGTGTTTTCTATCCAAACCTGCACAATAATATGCATATTCTAGCTTCTGAGTTGGTGTAGGAGGCAGTTAAAAATGGGCACATATTTTTTCCAAAATTCTCAATACTGCCCCCTCGCCCAAACAGGTTAACGAGAGTCTTGTCTTTAAAATGGTGTAAAATAGTCATATGTTTGAAAAATTGAAGTTTTTGCATTTTTGAGGTTTTTGAATAACGCGCCACGGGATTACACTGGCTGTTACGTAGGTGGGACGATTTGGTGCCACCTACCCTAGAGAGGTTAAGAAATTAGTCCAGGTAATTGAGGTAATATGTATGTCGATGAGAATGGAGGTGTGCTCGGTCCTCCTTTTCCTGTAGTCCACGATAATCTCCTTTGTCTTGATCACGTTGAGGGAGAGGTTGTTGTCCTGGCACCACACTGCCAGGTCTCTGACCTCCTCCCTATAGGCTGTCTCGTCGTTGTCGGTGATCAGGCCTACCACTGTTGTGTCGTCAGCAAACCTAATGATGGTGTTGGAGTCGTGCCTGGCCATGCAGTCATGGGTGAACAGGGAGTACAGGAGGGGACTGAGCACGCACCACTGAGGGGCCCCCGTGTTGAGGATCAGCGTGGCAGATGCGTTGTTGCCTACCCTTACCACCTGGGTGCGGCCCGTCAAGAAGTCCAGGATCCAGTTGCAGAGGGAGGTGTTTAGTCCCAGGATCCTTAGCTTAGTGATGAGTTTTGAGGGCACTATGGTGTTGAACGCTGAGCTGTAGTCAATGAATAGCATTCTCACATAGGTGTTCCTTCTGTCCAGGTGGGAAAGGGAAGTGTGGAGTGCAATAGAGACTGCATCATCTGTGGATCTGTTGGGGGATGGTATGCAGATTGGGGTCTGGGTCTGGGGGTTTCTGGGAAAATGGTGTTGATGTGAGCCATGACCAGCCTTTCAAAGCACTTCCTGGCTACAGACAAGAGCGCTACGGGTTGGTAGTGATTTTACCTTGGTGTTCTGTGGTTCGAATTACGCCCTCGAAAATGTTCTCTCCCTCAGCCTCGGGACACGTGTGAAAAGGGGTGAGGGGGAAGGGGAAGTGGGAAAATTGGGATTCAGCCTCTTTCACTCATTTTCTCTTTCTTTGTAATTCTCCATCCCTTCAGCCAATGAAAACTTCTCCCGACATGCAGGCTTCTTCTATGACAGCATGTTAGTTTGTGGGGATCTGCAGATGTGATGCTAATGGATGGGAGTGTTTACAGGAAGGATGCTGCTGTATTAGTCAAAGCAATTTAAAGGAGGATGATGAGGGAGAGAGAGGTGGGGGGTGGAGAGGGAGGTGGGGGGTAGAGAGGGAGAGGTGGGGGGTAGAGAGAGAGGTGGGGGGTAGAGAGAGAGGTGGGGGGGTAGAGAGAGAGGTGGGGGGTAGAGGTGGGGGGTAGAGAGGGAGAGGTGGGGGGTAGAGAGAGAGGTGGGGGGGTAGAGAGAGAGGTGGGGGGTAGAGAGAGAGTTGGGGGGGTAGAGAGGGAGGTGGGGGGGGTAGAGAGGGAGATGGGGGGGGTAGAGAGAGAGGTGGGGGGGTAGAGAGGGAGGTGGGGGGTAGAGAGGAAGGTGGGGGGGTAGAGAGGGAGGTGGGGGGGTAGAGAGGGAGGTGGGGGTAGAGAGAGAGGTGGGGGAGTAGAGAGGGAGAGGTGGGGGTAGAGAGAGAGAGGTGGGGGGTAGAGAGAGAGGTGGGGGGGTAGAGAGGGAGGTGGGGGGTAGAGAGAGAGAGGTGGGGGGTAGAGAGAGAGAAAGAGAGAGAGAGGTGGGGGGGTGGAGAGGGAGGTGGGGGGGACGAGATGGAGGTGGGGGGGTAGAGAGAGAGGTGGGTGGGTATAGAGAGAGAGTTGGAGGGGAAGAGAGAGAGAGTTGGGGGGGTAGAGAGAGAGAAAGAGAGAGAGGTAAACACCAAATTGAGAATCTGCATGCAGAAATATCCCCTGTGTACAACTTAAAAAACACAAAATAATGCATGCAGAGCAGAATTAAGCCGATACCCGCTAATTATCAAAATCCAGAAAAGAGACGTTAAATTCTACAACCACCTAAAAGGAAGCGATTCCCAAACCTTCCATAACAAAGCCATCACCTACAGAGAGATGAACCTGGAGAAGAGTCCCCTAAGCAAGCTGGTCCTGGGGCTCTGTTCACAAACACAAACAGACCCCACAGAGCCCCAGGACAGCAACACAATTAGACCCAACTAAATCATGAGAAAACAAAAAGATAAGTACTTGACACATTGGAAAGAATTAACAAAAAAAACAGAGCAAACTAGAATGCTATTTGGCCCTAAACAGAGAGGACACAGTGGCAGAATACCTGACCACTGTGACTGACCCAAACTTAACCTCTATGGGCTAGGTGGGACGCTTGCGTCCCACCTACTCAACAGCCAGTGTAATCCCGTGGCGCGTTATTCAAAAACCTCAAAAATGCAAAAACTTCAATTTTTCAAACATATGACTATTTTACACCATTTTAAAGACAAGACTCTCCTTAATCTAACCACACTGTCTGATTTCAAAAAGGCTTTACAACGAAAGCAAAACATTAGATTATGTCAGCAAAGTACCCAGCCAGAAATAATCAGACACCCATTTTTCAAGCTAGCATATAATGTCACATAAACCCAAACCACAGCTAAACGCAGCACTAACCTTTGATGATCTTCATCAGATGACAACCCTAGGACATTATGTTAAACAATACATGCATGTTTTGTTCAATCAAGTTCATATTTATATCAAAAAACAGCTTTTTACATTAGCATGTGACTAGCATGTGACTAGCATTCCCACCGAACACTGCCGGTGAATTTACTAAATTACTCACGATAAACGTTCACAAAAAGCATAACAATTATTTTAAGAATTATAGATACAGAACTCCTCTATGCACTCGATATGTCCGATTTTAAAATAGCTTTTCAGTGAAAGCACATTTTGCAATATTCTCAGTAGATAGCCCGGCATCACAGGGCTAGCTATTTAGACACCCAGCAAGTTTAGCACTCACCAAAGTCAGATTTACTATAAGAAAAATGTTATTACCTTTGCTGTCTTCGTCAGAATGCACTCCCAGGACTTCTACTTCAATAACAAATGTTGGTTTGGTTCAAAATAATCCATAGTTATATCCAAATAGCGGCGTTTTGTTCGTGCGTTCAAGACACTATCCGAAAGGGTAAAAAAGGGTGACGAGCATGGCGCAATTCGTGACAAAAAATTCTAAATATTCCATTACCCTACTTCGAAGCATGTCAACCGCTGTTTAAAATCAATTTTTATGCAATTTTTCTCATAAAAAAGCGATAATATTCCGACCGGGAATCTGCGTTTAGGTAAACAGACGAAAGAATAAAGCATGGGGTCAACTCGGGCACGCGCCTAAGCCCATAGTACTCTGATCGGCCACTTGTCAAACGCGATAAAGTGTTTCAGCCAGAGGCTGCCTCGATATCGTTCAGCTTTTTCCCGGGCTCTGAGAGCCGTAGGGAGCCGTAGGAAGTGTCACGTTATAGCAAAGATCCTCAGTCTTCAATAAAAAGAGCCAAGATGAAACACAACTTGTCAGACAGGCCACTTCCTGCATGGAATCTTCTCAGGTTTTGGCCTGCCATATGAGTTTTGTTATACTCACAGACACCATTCAAACAGTTTTAGAAACTTTCGGGTGTTTTCTATCCAAAGCCAATAATTATATGCATATTCTAGTTACTGGGCAGGAGTAGTAACCAGTTTAAATCGGGTACGTTTTTTATCCGGCTGTGAAAATACTGCCCCCTAGCCCGAACAGGTTAAGGAAAGCTTTGACTATGTACAGACTCAGTGAGCATAGCCTTGCTATTGAGAAAGGCCACCGTAGGCAGACCTGGCTCTCAAGAGAAGACAGGCTATGTGCACACTGCCCACAAAATGAGGTGGAAACTGAGCTGCACTTCCTAACCTCCTGCCAAATGTATGACCATATTAGAGACACATATTTCCCTCAGATTACACAGATACACATAGAACTGGAAAACAAATTCAATTTTGATAAACTCCCATATCTATTGGGTGAAATAACACAGTGTTCCATCACAGCAGCAAGATGTGTGACCTGTTGCCACAAGAAAAGGTCAACCAGTGAAGAACAAACACCATTGTAAATACAACCCATATTTATTTATTTTCCCTTTTGTACATTAACTATTTGCACATCGTTACAACACTGTATATAGACATAATATGACATCTGAAATGTCTTAATTATTTTCAAACTTCTGTGAGTGTAATGTTTACTGTTAATTGTTATTGTTTATTTTACTTTTGTTTATTATCTAGTTCACTTGCTTTGGTAATGTTAACATATGTTTCCCCATGCCAATAAATCCTTTAAATTGAATTGAGCTGTGAGAAGAGAGAAGAGAGAAGGGAGAGGAGGAAGAGGAGGAAGAGGAGGAAGAGGAGGAAGAGGAGGAGGGAGAGGAAGAGTGAGAGGAGAAGGGAGTGGAAGAGGGAGAGGAGGAGGGAGAGGAGAAGGGAGTGGAAGAGGGAGTGGAAGAGGGAGAGGAGGAGGGAGAGGAGAAGGGAGTGGAGAAGGGAGTGGAAGAGGGAGAGGAGGAGGGAGAGGAGGAGGGAGAGGAGAAGGGAGTGGAAGAGGGAGTGGAAGAGGGAGAGGAGGAGGGAGAGGAAGAGGGAGTGGAAGAGGGAGAGGAGGAGGGAGAGGAGGAGGGAGAGGAAGAGGGTAGAGGAGGAGGGGAGAGGAGGAGGGAGAGGAAGAGGGTAGAGGAAGAGGGTAGAGGAAGAGGGTAGAGGAAGAGGGTAGAGGAAGAGGGTAGAGGAGGAGGGTAGAGGAGGAGGGTAGAGGAGGAGGGGAGAGGAGGAGGGAGAGGAGGAGGGAGAGGAGGCTAGAGGTCTAGAAGAATTGCATTCCTCTCCAGGGAGAAGGTGGGACCGTAAAGGGAGGGCTGTGTGTGTGTGTTAGATCTTGTTGATAGGCGCTGTTGGGCAGTGGTGTAAAGTACTTAAGTAAAAATACTTTAAAGTACTACTTAGTAGTTTTTGGAGGTATCTGTACTTTCCTTTACTATTTATATA
>NC_138296.1:95307500-95335000 GCF_965601325.2 Salmo salar | reverse complement strand
CACATATACCCCTCACATCCCCACATATACCCCCTCACATCCCCACATATACCCCCTCACATCCCCACATATACCCCCTCACATCCCCACATATACCCCCTCACATCCCCACATATACCCCCTCACATGGGATATACATTTTAAAATAAATTACAAATATAGTTTATTTATTTATTGTCCTATCATGATGGAACGGTCTCCAACCCTGTACCCAAAACACCCACCTGAGTGACCTATACACTAAGGAGAAGTCCTTATCTGTTTTATAGACCTACTGTATGTAGACTGACTACACACTAAGGAGAAGTCCTTATCTGTTTTATAGACCTACTGTAAGTAGACTATACACTAAGGAGAAGTCCTGATCCGTTTTATAGACCTACTGTATGTAGACTATACACTAAGGAGAAGTCCTTATCTGTTTTATAGACCTACTGTAAGTAGACTACACACTAAGGAGAAGTCCTTATCTGTTTTATGGACCTACTGTAAGTAGACTGACTATACACTAAGGAGAAGTCCTGATCCGTTTTATAGACCTACTGTAAGTAGACTGACTATACACTAAGGAGCAGTCCTGATCCGTTTTATAGACCTACTGTAAGTAGACTGACTATACACTAAGGAGAAGTCCTTATCTGTTTTATAGGCCTACTGTATGTAGACTGACTATACACTAAGGAGAAGGTCTTTATCTGTTTTATAGACCTACTGTATGTAGACTATACACTAAGGAGAAGTCCTTATCTGTTTTATAGACCTACTGTATGTAGACTGACTATACACTAAGGAGAAGTCCTTATCTGTTTTATAGACCTACTGTATGTAGACTATACACTAAGGAGAAGTCCTTATCTGTTTTATAGACCTACTGTATGTAGACTATACACTAAGGAGAAGTCCTTATCTGTTTTATAGACCTACTGTAAGTAGACTGACTATACACTAAGGAGAAGTCCTTATCTGTTTTATAGACCTACTGTATGTAGACTGACTATACACTAAGGAGAAGTCCTCATCTGTTTTATAGACCTACTGTAAGTAGACTATACACTAAGGAGAAGTCCTTATCTGTTTTATAGACCTACTGTATGTAGACTATACACTAAGGAGAAGTCCTTATCTGTTTTATAGACCTACTGTATGTAGACTGACTATACACTAAGGAGAAGTCCTTATCTGTTTTATAGACCTACTGTAAGTAGACTACACACTAAGGAGAAGTCCTTATCTGTTTTATAGACCTACTGTATGTAGACTATACACTAAGGAGAAGTCCTTATCTGTTTTATAGACCTACTGTATGTAGACTGACTATACACTAAGGAGAAGTCCTCATCTGTTTTATAGACCTACTGTAAGTAGACTGACTATACACTAAGGAGAAGTCCTCATCTGTTTTATAGACCTACTGTATGTAGACTGACTATACACTAAGGAGAAGTCCTTATCTGTTTTATAGACCTACTGTAAGTAGACTGACTATACACTAAGGAGAAGTCCTCATCTGTTTTATAGACCTACTGTAAGTAGACTATACACTAAGGAGAAGTCCTTATCTGTTTTATAGACCTACTGTATGTAGACTATACACTAAGGGAGAAGTCCTTATCTGTTTTATAGACCTACTGTATGTAGACTATACACTAAGGAGAAGTCCCTCATCTGTTTTATAGACCTACTGTAAGTAAGACTATACACTAAGGAGAAGTCCTGATCCGTTTTATAGACCTACTGTAAGTAGACTGACTATACACTAAGGAGAAGTCCTCATCTGTTTTATAGACCTACTGTAAGTAGACTGACTATACACTAAGGAGAAGTCCTCATCTGTTTTATAGACCTACTGTAAGTAGACTGACTATACACTAAGGAGAAGTCCTTATCTGTTTTATAGACCTACTGTAAGTAGACTATACACTAAGGAGAAGTCCTGATCTGTTTTATAGACCTACTGTATGTAGACTGACTATACACTAAGGAGAGTGTCCTCATCTGTTTTATAGACCTACTGTAAGTAGACTGACTATACACTAAGGAGAAGTCCTTATCTGTTTTATAGACCTACTGTATGTAGACTATACACTAAGGAGAAGTCCTCATCTGTTTTATAGACCTACTGTATGTAGACTGACTACACACTAAGGAGAAGTCCTTATCTGTTTTATAGACCTACTGTAAGTAGACTGACTACTATACACTAAGGAGAGTGTCCTCATCTGTTTTATAGACCTACTGTAAGTAGACTGACTATGCACTAAGGAGAGTGTCCTTATCTGTTTTATAGACCTACTGTATGTAGACTGACTACACACTAAGGAGAAGTCCTTATCTGTTTTATAGACCTACTGTAAGTAGACTACACACTAAGGAGAAGTCCTCATCTGTTTTATAGACCTACTGTAAGTAGACTGACTATACACTAAGGAGAAGTCCTTATCTGTTTTATAGACCTACTGTAAGTAGACTACACACTAAGGAGAAGTCCTTATCTGTTTTATGGACCTACTGTAAGTAGACTGACTATACACTAAGGAGAAGTCCTGATCCGTTTTATAGACCTACTGTAAGTAGACTGACTATACACTAAGGAGCAGTCCTGATCCGTTTTATAGACCTACTGTAAGTAGACTGACTATACACTAAGGAGAAGTCCTTATCTGTTTTATAGGCCTACTGTATGTAGACTGACTATACTACACTAAGGAGAAGTCTTTATCTGTTTTATAGACCTACTGTATGTAGACTATACACTAAGGAGAAGTCCCTTATCTGTTTTATAGACCTACTGTATGTAGACTGACTATACACTAAGGAGAAGTCCTTATCTGTTTTATAGACCTACTGTATGTAGACTATACACTAAGGAGAAGTCCTTATCTGTTTTATAGACCTACTGTATGTAGACTATACACTAAGGAGAAGTCCTTATCTGTTTTATAGACCTACTGTAAGTAGACTGACTATACACTAAGGAGAAGTCCTTATCTGTTTTATAGACCTACTGTATGTAGACTGACTATACACTAAGGAGAAGTCCTCATCTGTTTTATAGACCTACTGTAAGTAGACTATACACTAAGGAGAAGTCCTTATCTGTTTTATAGACCTACTGTATGTAGACTATACACTAAGGAGAAGTCCTTATCTGTTTTATAGACCTACTGTATGTAGACTGACTATACACTAAGGAGAAGTCCTTACCTTATCTGTTTTATAGACCTACTGTAAGTAGACTACACACTAAGGAGAAGTCCTTATCTGTTTTATAGACCTACTGTATGTAGACTATACACTAAGGAGAAGTCCTTATCTGTTTTATAGACCTACTGTATGTAGACTGACTATACACTAAGGAGAAGTCCTCATCTGTTTTATAGACCTACTGTAAGTAGACTGACTATACACTAAGGAGAAGTCCTCATCTGTTTTATAGACCTACTGTATGTAGACTGACTATACACTAAGGAGAAGTCCTTATCTGTTTTATAGACCTACTGTAAGTAGACTGACTATACACTAAGGAGAAGTCCTCATCTGTTTTATAGACCTACTGTAAGTAGACTATACACTAAGGAGAAGTCCTTATCTGTTTTATAGACCTACTGTATGTAGACTATACACTAAGGAAAGGAAAAAAAAAGAAAAAGTCCTTATCTGTTTTATAGACCTACTGTATGTAGACTATACACTAAGGAGAAGTCCTCATCTGTTTTATAGTGTTTTATAGACCTACTGTAAGTAGACTATACACTAAGGAGAAGTCCTGATCCGTTTTATAGACCTACTGTAAGTAGACTGACTATACACTAAGGAGAAGTCCTCATCTGTTTTATAGACCTACTGTAAGTAGACTGACTATACACTAAGGAGAAGTCCTCATATCTGTTTTATAGACCTACTGTAAGTAGACTGACTATACACTAAGGAGAAGTCCTTATCTGTTTTATAGACCTACTGTAAGTAGACTATACACTAAGGAGAAGTCCTGATCTGTTTTATAGACCTACTGTATGTAGACTGACTATACACTAAGGAGAGTGTCCTCATCTGTTTTATAGACCTACTGTAAGTAGACTGACTATACACTAAGGAGAAGTCCTTATCTGTTTTATAGACCTACTGTATGTAGACTATACACTAAGGAGAAGTCCTCATCTGTTTTATAGACCTACTGTATGTAGACTGACTACACACTAAGGAGAAGTCCTTATCTGTTTTATAGACCTACTAGACCTACTGTAAGTAGACTGACTATACACTAAGGAGAGTGTCCTCATCTGTTTTATAGACCTACTGTAAGTAGACTGACTATGCACTAAGGAGAGTGTCCTTATCTGTTTTATAGACCTACTGTATGTAGACTGACTACACACTAAGGAGAAGTCCTTATCTGTTTTATAGACCTACTGTAAGTAGACTACACACTAAGGAGAAGTCCTCATCTGTTTTATAGACCTACTGTAAGTAGACTGACTATACACTAAGGAGAAGTCCTTATCTGTTTTATAGACCTACTGTAAGTAGACTACACACTAAGGAGAAGTCCTTATCTGTTTTATGGACCTACTGTAAGTAGACTGACTATACACTAAGGAGAAGTCCTGATCCGTTTTATAGACCTACTGTAAGTAGACTGACTATACACTAAGGAGCAGTCCTGATCCGTTTTATAGACCTACTGTAAGTAGACTGACTATACACTAAGGAGAAGTCCTTATCTGTTTTATAGGCCTACTGTTACTGTATGTAGACTGACTATACACTAAGGAGAAGTCTTTATCTGTTTTATAGACCTACTGTATGTAGACTATACACTAAGGAGAAGTCCTTATCTGTTTTATAGACCTACTGTATGTAGACTGACTATACACTAAGGAGAAGTCCTTATCTGTTTTATAGACCTACTGTATGTAGACTATACACTAAGGAGAAGTCCTTATCTGTTTTATAGACCTACTGTATGTAGACTATACACTAAGGAGAAGTCCTTATCTGTTTTATAGACCTACTGTAAGTAGACTGACTATACACTAAGGAGAAGTCCTTATCTGTTTTATAGACCTACTGTATGTAGACTGACTATACACTAAGGAGAAGTCCTCATCTGTTTTATAGACCTACTGTAAGTAGACTATACACTAAGGAGAAGTCCTTATCTGTTTTATAGACCTACTGTATGTAGACTATACACTAAGGAGAAGTCCTTATCTGTTTTATAGACCTACTGTATGTAGACTGACTATACTATACACTAAGGAGAAGTCCTTATCTGTTTTATAGACCTACTGTAAGTAGACTACACACTAAGGAGAAGTCCTTATCTGTTTTATAGACCTACTGTATGTAGACTATACACTAAGGAGAAGTCCTTATCTGTTTTATAGACCTACTGTATGTAGACTGACTATACACTAAGGAGAAGTCCTCATCTGTTTTATAGACCTACTGTAAGTAGACTGACTATACACTAAGGAGAAGTCCTCATCTGTTTTATAGACCTACTGTATGTAGACTGACTATACACTAAGGAGAAGTCCTTATCTGTTTTATAGACCTACTGTAAGTAGACTGACTATACACTAAGGAGAAGTCCTCATCTGTTTTATAGACCTACTGTAAGTAGACTATACACTAAGGAGAAGTCCTTATCTGTTTTATAGACCTACTGTATGTAGACTATACACTAAGGAGAAGTCCTTATCTGTTTTATAGACCTACTGTATGTAGACTATACACTAAGGAGAAGTCCGTCCTCATCTGTTTTATAGACCTACTGTAAGTAGACTATACACTAAGGAGAAGTCCTGATCCGTTTTATAGACCTACTGTAAGTAGACTGACTATACACTAAGGAGAAGTCCTCATCTGTTTTATAGACCTACTGTAAGTAGACTGACTATACACTAAGGAGAAGTCCTCATCTGTTTTATAGACCTACTGTAAGTAGACTGACTATACACTAAGGAGAAGTCCTTATCTGTTTTATAGACCTACTGTAAGTAGACTATACACTAAGGAGAAGTCCTGATCTGTTTTATAGACCTACTGTATGTAGACTGACTATACACTAAGGAGAGTGTCCTCATCTGTTTTATAGACCTACTGTAAGTAGACTGACTATACACTAAGGAGAAGTCCTTATCTGCTTTATAGACCTACTGTATGTAGACTATACACTAAGGAGAAGTCCTCATCTGTTTTATAGACCTACTGTATGTAGACTGACTACACACTAAGGAGAAGTCCTTATCTGCTGTTTTATAGACCTACTGTAAGTAGACTGACTATACACTAAGGAGAGTGTCCTCATCTGTTTTATAGACCTACTGTAAGTAGACTGACTATGCACTAAGGAGAGTGTCCTTATCTGTTTTATAGACCTACTGTATGTAGACTGACTACACACTAAGGAGAAGTCCTTATCTGTTTTATAGACCTACTGTAAGTAGACTACACACTAAGGAGAAGTCCTCATCTGTTTTATAGACCTACTGTAAGTAGACTGACTATACACTAAGGAGAAGTCCTTATCTGTTTTATAGACCTACTGTAAGTAGACTACACACTAAGGAGAAGTCCTTATCTGTTTTATAGACCTACTGTAAGTAGACTGACTATACACTAAGGAGAAGTCCTTATCTGTTTTATAGACCTACTGTAAGTAGACTGACTATGCACTAAGGAGAGTGTCCTTATCTGTTTTATAGACCTACTGTAAGTAGACTATACACTAAGGAGAAGTCCTTATCTGTTTTATATAGACCTACTGTATGTAGACTGACTATACACTAAGGAGAAGTCCTCATCTGTTTTATAGACCTACTGTATGTAGACTGACTATACACTAAGGAGAAGTCCTTATCTGTTTTATAGACCTACTGTAAGTAGACTGACTATACACTAAGGAGAAGTCCTCATCTATTTTATAGACCTACTGTATGTAGACTGACTATACACTAAGGAGAAGTCCTTATCTGTTTTATAGACCTACTGTAAGTAGGACTATACACTAAGGAGAAGTCCTTATCTGTTTTATAGACCTACTGTATGTAGACTGACTATGCACTAAGGAGAGTGTCCTTATCTGTTTTATAGACCTACTGTAAGTAGACTATACACTAAGGAGAAGTCCTTATCTGTTTTATAGACCTACTGTATGTAGACTATACACTAACGAGAAGTCCTTATCTGTTTTATAGACCTACTGTATGTAGACTATACACTAAGGAGAAGTCCTCATCTGTTTTATAGACCTACTGTAAGTAGACTATACACTAAGGAGAAGTCCTGATCCGTTTTATAGACCTACTGTAAGTAGACTGACTATACACTAAGGAGAAGTCCTCATCTGTTTTATAGACCTACTGTAAGTAGACTGACTATACACTAAGGAGAAGTCCTCATCTGTTTTATAGACCTACTGTAAGTAGACTGACTATACACTAAGGAGAAGTCCTTATCTGTTTTATAGACCTACTGTAAGTAGACTATACACTAAGGAGAAGTCCTGATCTGTTTTATAGACCTACTGTATGTAGACTGACTATACACTAAGGAGAGTGTCCTCATCTGTTTTATAGACCTACTGTAAGTAGACTGACTATACACTAAGGAGAAGTCCTTATCTGTTTTATAGACCTACTGTATGTAGACTGACTATACACTAAGGAGAAGTCCTCATCTGTTTTATAGACCTACTGTAAGTAGACTGACTACACACTAAGGAGAAGTCCTCATCTGTTTTATAGACCTACTGTATTGTAGACTGACTACACACTAAGGAGAAGTCCTTATCTGTTTTATAGACCTACTGTAAGTAGACTGACTATACACTAAGGAGAAGTCCTTATCTGTTTTATAGACCTACTGTAAGTAGACTGACTATGCACTAAGGAGAGTGTCCTTATCTGTTTTATAGACCTACTTTAAGTAGACTATACACTAAGGAGAAGTCCTTATCTGTTTTATAGACCTACTGTATGTAGACTATACACTAAGGAGAAGTCCTTATCTGTTTTATAGACCTACTGTAAGTAGACTATACACTAAGGAGAAGTCCTTATCTGTTTTATAGACCTACTGTATGTAGACTGACTACACACTAAGGAGAAGTCCTTATCTGTTTTATAGACCTACTGTATGTAACCTATATGCAGCCAAGACAGAAAGATGAATGTGGTCAGAGACCCACTAATGCAGCAACCGCCCCCTCTAGATTCTGAGCCTGCCTGACAGGGTTGGTCCAACAGTGGTTCTGAGCCTGGTTGGTCCAACAGTGGTTCTGAGCCTGGTTGGTCCAACAGTGGTTCTGAGCCTGTCTGGCAGGGTTGGTCCAACAGAGCCAAAGCCCCTGAGTGGGTGAGCATAATATACACATGGAATTTCTCAGAGATGCGAATGAGAAACCTTGACGACCTTGTAACTAGCAGGTGGGAATCTCCCCACCCAGGCAGTGGCAGTGCTGGCATCACTGGCTGCAGTAACCCATGGGGAGGGGGTCACACTCAGACATTCACGGGGGGGGGGGGGGGGGGGGGGCATATCACTGGCTGCAGTAACCCATGGGGAGGGGGTCACACTCAGACATTCACGGGGGGGGGGGGGGGGGGCATATCACTGGCTGCAGTAACCCATGGGGAGGGGGTCACACTCAGACATTCACAGGGGGGGGGCATATCACTGGCTGCAGTAACCCATGGGGAGGGGGTCACACTCAGACATTCACGGGGGGGGGGGGGGCATATTATTGTGGCCCTGGTGGCACAAAATAATCCAAATGTATGTCTGGTCAGAGATGCTTAGCAAAATGGCGACAACGGGGGACCAGTGTGTGTGTGTGTGTGTGTGTGTGTGTGTGTGTGTGTGTGTGTGTGTGTTTCAGGGTAGGGTGTGTGTGTGTGTGTGTGTTTCAGGGTATCTGAGCCGAGGACTAGACATTGTTTATTCAAATCTGCCCATTCTTGCTAAATGTTGCATGCCTTCTCAAACAGCAAACAACTCTATATGCATTCACACATCAGGTCTTGAGTTGGGCTCAGGGATGGAACAACTGTTGAACATCTGAGCTTGTGGATGTTTTTAGGGGAAAAGTGTAGAGAGAGTGTAGAGAGAGAGAGAGAGAGAGAGAGAGAGAGAGAGAGAGAGAGAGAGAGAGAGAGAGAGAGAGAGAGAGAGAACATATGTGTGTGTATTGCGTATGGATGTGTGTGTGTGTGTGTGTGTGTGTGTGTGTGTGTGTGTGTGTGTGTGTGTGTGTGTGTGTGTGTGTGTGTGTGTGTGTTGTGTGTATTGTGTATGGATGGACAGATGACTCGCTGGTCAATTCATTATTTTCTATTGATTTAGACTGTAAAAATGGTCCAGTTTCTTTTCACAACATTCTTTATTAACTATATAATATAAGTACTTATACATGTAGTCTCCTCATATACAGGTCTCTTGTGATTGCACTGTAATAGCCCTGTAGCTTTGTCCCAAAACACCGTTTACAGATGTAGAATCTTCATTTGAGCCAGTATCCTACAGCAGGAAAATAATCCTGTAGCAACAGGAAATGTGAATGAAGGGAAAAATCAAGTCTGAAATATTAAAGTGGAAATTAACTTCAAACTTCAGAAACCTTTTTAAAACCTCAAAACGCACTACAAGTTTAAAATGTCTTGCATTGCAGGAAAGTTCTCATGCAACAGTGGGGTTCAAATGAAGATCCTACACCTGTAGTAGTTTAATAAGACTCTGGTCCTCTAGCTCTTAGTAGTGATGGGTGGAGGGTCTAACAGACAGACAGGGGGGCGACGGGGGATTGGTGTGTGTGTGTGTGTGTGCTACAGATGGTAGTGTGTCTATCTGGCTCTTTGACGGTGACAGACAGACAGACAGACAGACAGACAGACAGACAGACAGACAGACAGACAGACAGACAGACAGACAGACAGACAGACAGACAGACAGACAGACAGACAGACAGACAGACCCTGACCTGGTGTGGCGGCGTGGAGCGGTGGCGTGGAGCGGTGGCGTGCTGTTAGGTCATGCATACGCTGTTAATTGAGGCGATAACCAACGCTATGATATCCTCACTAATAATTAATGGGGAAGCTAAGATGAAAGGTGAGGAGTATGAAGGCAGGGAGGAAGAGGGGGATGAAGAGAGAGAGAGACTTTTTGTCTTTATTTAATGATACATCTTCATTCCATTAAAAACCCCACGGTACAAAACAACATCACACTTCACAATAACCAAAATCCTCACCACTTCGACAACCGTACATCCAGAACATCTCCCCAGCTATACAGACAGCCCCCCCCCCAGCTATACAGACAGCCCCCCCCCCCAGCTATACAGACAGCCCCCCCCAGCTATACAGACAGCCCCCCCCAGCTATACAGACAGCCCCCCCCAGCTATACAGACAGCCCCCCCCCAGCTATACAGACAGCCCCCACCAGCTATACAGACAGCCCCCCCCCCCAGCTATACAGACAGCCCCCCCCCCCAGCTATACAGACAGCCCCCCCCCAGCTATACAGACAGCCCCCCCCCAGCTATACAGACAGCCCCCCCCCCAGCTATACAGACAGCCCCCCCCAGCTATACAGACAGCCCCCCCCCAGCTATACAGACAGCCCCCCCATCTATACAGACAGCCCCCCCCAGCTATACAGACAGCCCCCCCCAGCTATACAGACAGCCCCCCCCCAGCTATACAGACAGCCCCCCCCCCAGCTATACAGACAGCCCCCCCCAGCTATACAGACGGCCCCCCCAACACACCATATCTCCTGAAACATCTCCCCCAGCTATACAGACAGCCCCCCCCCCAGCTATACAGACAGCCCCCCCCAGCTATACAGACAGCCCCCCCCCAGCTATACAGACAGCCCCCCCCCCCCAGCTATACAGACAGCCCCCCCCAACACACCATATCTCCTGAAACATCTCCCCCAGCTATACAGACAGCCCCCCAAACACACCATATCTCCTCAAACATCTCCCCAGCTATACAGACAGCCCCCCCAACACACCATATCTCCTGAAACATCTCCCCCAGCTATACAGACAGCCCCCCCAACACACCATATCTCCTGAAACATCTCCCCCAGCTATACAGACAGCCCCCCCAACACACCATATCTCCTGAAACATCTTCCCATCTATACAGACAGCCCCCCCAACACACCATATCTCCTGAAACATCTCCCCCAGCTATACAGACAGCCCCCCCAACACACCATATCTCCTGAAACATCTCCCCCAGCTATACAGACAGCCCCCCAACACACCATATCTCCTGAAACATCTCCCGCAGCTATACAGACAGCCCCCCAACACACCATATCTCCTGAAACATCTCCCCCAGCTATACAGACAGACCCCCAACACACCATATCTCCTGAAACATCTCCCCCAGCTATACAGACAGCCCCCCCCAACACACCATATCTCCCTGAAACATCTTCCCCAGCTATACAGACAGACCCCCCAACACACCATATGTCCTGAAACATCTTCCCCAGCTATACAGACAGCCCCACCCCCCAACACACCATATCTCCTGAAACTTCTCCCCCAGCTATACAGACAGCCTCCCCAACACAACATATCTCCTGAAACATCTTCCCCAGCTATACAGACAGCCCCCCCAACACACCATATCTCCTGAAACATCTCCCCCAGCTATACAGACAGCCCCACCCCCCAACACACCATATCTCCTGAAACATCTCCCCCAGCTATACAGACAGCCTACCCAGCTATACAGACAGACAGCCCCCCCCAACACACCATATCTCCTGAAACATCTCCCCCAGCTATACAGACAGCCCCCCCCCCAGCTATACAGACAGCCCCCCCAGCTATACAGACAGCCCCCCCCCAGCTATACAGACAGGCCCCCCCCCAGCTATACAGACAGCCCCCCCCAGCTATACAGACAGCCCCCCCCCCCAGCTATACAGACAGCCCCCCCCAGCTATACAGACGGCCCCCCCCAACACACCATATCTCCTGAAACATCTCCCCCAGCTATACAGACAGCCCCCCCCAGCTATACAGACAGCCCCCCCCAGCTATACAGACAAGCCCCCCCCCAGCTATACAGACAGCCCCCCCCCAGCTATACAGACAGCCCCCCCAACACACCATATCTCCTGAAACATCTCCCCCAGCTATACAGACAGCCCCCCAAACACACCATATCTCCTGAAACATCTCCCCCAGCTATACAGACAGCACCCCCAACACACCATATCTCCTGAAACATCTCCCCCAGCTATACAGACAGCCCCCCCAACACACCATATCTCCTGAAACATCTTCCCATCTATACAGACAGCCCCCCCAACACACCATATCTCCTGAAACATCTCCCCCAGCTATACAGACAGCCCCCCCAACACAACCGTATCTCCTGAAACATCTCCCCCAGCTATACAGACAGCCCCCCAACACACCATATCTCCTGAAACATCTCCCGCAGCTATACAGACAGCCCCCCAACACACCATATCTCCTGAAACATCTCCCCCCAGCTATACAGACAGACCCCCAACACACCATATCTCCTGAAACATCTCCCCCAGCTATACAGACAGCCCCCCCCAACACACCATATCTCCTGAAACATCTTCCCCAGCTATACAGACAGCCCCCCCCAACACACCATATCTCCTGAAACATCTCCCCCAGCTATACAGACAGCCCCCCCAACACACCATATCTCCTGAAACATCTTCCCCAGCTATACAGACAGCCCCACCCCCCAACACACCATATCTCCTGAAACTTCTCCCCCAGCTATACAGACAGCCTCCCCAACACACCATATCTCCTGAAACATCTTCCCCATGCTATACAGACAGCCCCCCCAACACACCATATCTCCTGAAACATCTCCCCCAGCTATACAGACAGCCCCACCCCCCAACACACCATATCTCCTGAAACATCTCCCCCAGCTATACAGACAGCCTCCCCAGCTATACAGACAGACAGCCCCCCCAACACACCATATCTCCTGAAACATCTCCCCCAGCTATACAGACAGCCCCCCCCCAGCTATACAGACAGCCCCCCCAGCTATACAGACAGCCCCCCCCCAGCTATACAGACAGCCCCCCCCCAGCTATACAGACAGCCCCCCCCAGCTATACAGACAGCCCCCCCCCCAGCTATACAGACAGCCCCCCCCAGCTATACAGACGGCCCCCCCCAACACACCATATCTCCTGAAACATCTCCCCCAGCTATACAGACAGCCCCCCCCCAGCTATACAGACAGCCCCCCCCAGCTATACAGACAGCCCCCCCCAGCTATACAGACAGCCCCCCCCCAGCTATACAGACAGCCCCCCCCAACACACCATATCTCCTGAAACATCTCCCCCAGCTATACAGACAGCCCCCCAAACACACCATATCTCCTCAAACATCTCCCCCCAGCTATAACAGACAGCCCCCCCAACACACCATATCTCCTGAAACATCTCCCCCAGCTATACAGACAGCACCCCCAACACACCATATCTCCTGAAACATCTCCCCCAGCTATACAGACAGCCCCCCAACACACCATATCTCCTGAAACATCTTCCCATCTATACAGACAGCCCCCCCCAACACACCATATCTCCTGAAACATCTCCCCCAGCTATACAGACAGCCCCCCCAACACACCGTATCTCCTGAAACATCTCCCCCAGCTATACAGACAGCCCCCCAACACACCATATCTCCTGAAACATCTCCCGCAGCTATACAGACAGCCCCCCAACACACCATATCTCCTGAAACATCTCCCCCAGCTATACAGACAGACCCCCAACACACCATATCTCCTGAAACATCTCCCCCAGCTATACAGACAGCCCCCCCAACACACCATATCTCCTGAAACATCTTCCCCAGCTATACAGACAGCCCCCCCCAACACACCATATCTCCTGAAACATCTTCCCCAGCTATACAGACAGCCCCACCCCCCAACACACCATATCTCCTGAAACTTCTCCCCCAGCTATACAGACAGCCTCCCCAACACACCATATCTCCTGAAACATCTTCCCCAGCTATACAGACAGCCCCCCCAACACACCATATCTCCTGAAACATCTCCCCCAGCTATACAGACAGCCCCCCCCCAGCTATACAGACAGCCCCCCCCCCAGCTATACAGACAGCCCCCCCCCAGCTATACAGACAGCCCCCCCCAGCTATACAGACAGCCCCCCCAACACACCATATCTCCTGAAACATCTCCCCCAGCTATACAGACAGCCCCCCAAACACACCATATCTCCTGAAACATCTCCCCCAGCTATACAGACAGCACCCCCAACACACCATATCTCCTGAAACATCTCCCCCAGCTATACAGACAGCCCCCCCAACACACCATATCTCCTGAAACATCTTCCCATCTATACAGACAGCCCCCCCAACACACCATATCTCCTGAAACATCTCCCCCAGCTATACAGACAGCCCCCCCAACACACCGTATCTCCTGAAACATCTCCCCCAGCTATACAGACAGCCCCCCAACACACCATATCTCCTGAAACATCTCCCGCAGCTATACAGACAGCCCCCCAACACACCATATCTCCTGAAACATCTCCCCCAGCTATACAGACAGACCCCCAACACACCATATCTCCTGAAACATCTCCCCCAGCTATACAGACAGCCCCCCCAACACACCATATCTCCTGAAACATCTTCCCCAGCTATACAGACAGCCCCCCCAACACACCATATCTCCTGAAACATCTTCCCCAGCTATACAGACAGCCCCACCCCCCAACACACCATATCTCCTGAAACTTCTCCCCCAGCTATACAGACAGCCTCCCCAACACACCATATCTCCTGAAACATCTTCCCCAGCTATACAGACAGCCCCCCCAACACACCATATCTCCTGAAACATCTCCCCCAGCTATACAGACAGCCCCACCCCCCAACACACCATATCTCCTGAAACATCTCCCCCAGCTATACAGACAGCCTCCCCAGCTATACAGACAGACAGCCCCCCCAACACACCATATCTCCTGAAACATCTCCCCCAGCTATACAGACAGCCCCCCCCCAGCTATACAGACAGCCCCCCCAGCTATACAGACAGCCCCCCCCAGCTATACAGACAGCCCCCCCCCAGCTATACAGACAGCCCCCCCCAGCTATACAGACAGCCCCCCCCCCAGCTATACAGACAGCCCCCCCCAGCTATACAGACGGCCCCCCCCAACACACCATATCTCCTGAAACATCTCCCCCAGCTATACAGACAGCCCCCCCCCAGCTATACAGACAGCCCCCCCCAGCTATACAGACAGCACCCCCCCCCCAGCTATACAGACAGCCCCCCCCCCAGCTATACAGACAGCCCCCCCAACACACCATATCTCCTGAAACATCTCCCCCAGCTATACAGACAGCCCCCCAAACACACCATATCTCCTCAAACATCTCCCCCAGCTATACAGACAGCCCCCCCAACACACCATATCTCCTGAAACATCTCCCCCAGCTATACAGACAGCACCCCCCAACACACCATATCTCCTGAAACATCTCCCCCAGCTATACAGACAGCCCCCCAACACACCATATCTCCTGAAACATCTTCCCATCTATACAGACAGCCCCCCCAACACACCATATCTCCTGAAACATCTCCCCCAGCTATACAGACAGCCCCCCCAACACCACCGTATCTCCTGAAACATCTCCCCCAGCTATACAGACAGCCCCCCAACACACCATATCTCCTGAAACATCTCCCCCAGCTATACAGACAGCCCCCCAACACACCATATCTCCTGAAACATCTCCCCCAGCTATACAGACAGCCCCCCAACACACCATATCTCCTGAAACATCTCCCCCAGCTATACAGACAGCCCCCCCAACACACCATATCTCCTGAAACATCTTCCCCAGCTATACAGACAGCCCCCCCAACACACCATATCTCCTGAAACATCTTCCCCAGCTATACAGACAGCCCCACCCCCCAACACACCATATCTCCTGAAACTTCTCCCCCAGCTATACAGACAGCCTCCCCAACACACCATATCTCCTGAAACATCTTCCCCAGCTATACAGACAGCCCCCCCAACACACCATATCTCCTGAAACATCTCCCCCCAGCTATACAGACAGCCCCCCCCCAGCTATACAGACAGCCCCCCCCAGCTATACAGACAAGCCCCCCCCCAGCTATACAGACAGCCCCCCCCCAGCTATACAGACAGCCCCCCCAACACACCATATCTCCTGAAACATCTCCCCCAGCTATACAGACAGCCCCCCAAACACACCATATCTCCTCAAACATCTCCCCCAGCTATACAGACAGCCTACCCCCCAACACACCATATCTCCTGAAACATCTCCCCCAGCTATACAGACAGCCCCCCCAACACACCATATCTCCTGAAACATCTCCCCCAGCTATACAGACAGCCCCCCAACACACCATTTCTCCTGAAACATCTTCCCATCTATACAGACAGCCCCCCCAACACACCATATCTCCTGAAACATCTCCCCCAGCTATACAGACAGCCCCCCCAACACACCGTATCTCCTGAAACATCTCCCCCAGCTATACAGACAGCCCCCCAACACACCATATCTCCTGAAACATCTCCCGCAGCTATACAGACAGCCCCCCAACACACCATATCTCCTGAAACATCTCCCCCAGCTATACAGACAGACCCCCAACACACCATATCTCCTGAAACATCTCCCCCAGCTATACAGACAGCCCCCCCAACACACCATATCTCCTGAAACATCTTCCCCAGCTATACAGACAGCCCCCCCAACACACCATATCTCCTGAAACATCTTCCCCAGCTATACAGACAGCCCCACCCCCCAACACACCATATCTCCTGAAACTTCTCCCCCAGCTATACAGACAGCCTCCCCAACACACCATATCTCCTGAAACATCTTCCCCAGCTATACAGACAGCCCCCCCAACACACCATATCTCCTGAAACATCTCCCCCAGCTATACAGACAGCCCCACCCCCCAACACACCATATCTCCTGAAACATCTCCCCCAGCTATACAGACAGCCTCCCCAGCTATACAGACAGACAGCCCCCCCAACAAACCATATCTCCTGAAACATCTCCCCCAGCTATACAGACAGCCCCCCCAACACACCATATCTCCTGAAACATCTCCCGCAGCTATACAGACAGCCCCCCCCAGCTATACAGACAGCCCCACACCCCAACACACCATATCTCCTGAAACATCTCCCCCAGCTATACAGACAGCCCCCCCCAACACACCATATCTCCTGAAACATCTCCCCCAGCTATACAGACAGCCCCCCCAACACACCATATCTCCTGAAACATCTCCCCCAGCTATACAGACAGCTCCCCCCAGCTATACAGACAGCCCCACCCCCCAACACACCATATCTCCTGAAACATCTCCCCCAGCTATACAGACAGCCCCCCAACACACCATATCTCCTGAAACATCTCCCCCAGCTATACAGACAGCCCCCCCAACACACCATATCTCCTGAAACATCTCCCCCAGCTATACAGACAGCCCCCCAACACACCATATCTCCTGAAACATCTCCCCCAGCTATACAGACAGCCTCCCCAACACACCATATCTCCTGAAACATCTTCCCCAGCTATACAGACAGCCCCCCCAACACACCATATCTCCTGAAACATCTTCCCCAGCTATACAGACAGCCCCCCCCCAGCTATACAGACAGCCTACCCCCCAACACACCATATCTCCTGAAACATCTCCCCCAGCTATACAGACAGCCCCCCCAACACACCATATCTCCTGAAACATCTTCCCCAGCTATACAGACAGCCCCCTAACACACCATTTCTCCTGAAACATCTTCCCATCTATACAGACAGCCCCCCCAACACACCATATCTCCTGAAACATCTCCCCCAGCTATACAGACAGCCCCCCCAACACACCATATCTCCTGAAACATCTCCCCCAGCTATACAGACAGCCCCCCAACACACCATATCTCCTGAAACATCTCCCCCAGCTATACAGACAGCCCCCCAACACACCATATCTCCTGAAACATCTCCCCCAGCTATACAGACAGACCCCCAACACACCATATCTCCTGAAACATCTTCCCCAGCTATACAGACAGCCCCCCCAACACACCATATCTCCTGAAACATCTTCCCCAGCTATACAGACAGCCCCCCCCAGCTATACAGACAGCCTACCCCCCAACACACCATATCTCCTGAAACATCTCCCCCAGCTATACAGACAGCCCCCCCAACACACCATATCTCCTGAAACATCTTCCCCAGCTATACAGACAGCCCCCTAACACACCATATCTCCTGAAACATCTTCCCATCTATACAGACAGCCCCCCCAACACACCATATCTCCTGAAACATCTCCCCCAGCTATACAGACAGCCCCCCCAACACACCATATCTCCTGAAACATCTTCCCCAGCTATACAGACAGCCCCCTAACACACCATATCTCCTGAAACATCTTCCCATCTATACAGACAGCCCCCCCCCAACACACCATATCTCCTGAAACATCTCCCCCAGCTATACAGACAGCCCCCCCAACACACCATATCTCCTGAAACATCTCCCCCAGCTATACAGACAGCCCCCCCAACACACCATATCTCCTGAAACATCTCCCCCAGCTATACAGACAGCCCCCCAACACACCATATCTCCTGAAACATCTCCCCCAGCTATACAGACAGACCCCCAACACACCATATCTCCTGAAACATCTCCCCCAGCTATACAGACAGCCCCCCCAACACACCATATCTCCTGAAACATCTTCCCCAGCTATACAGACAGCCCCCAACACACCATATCTCCTGAAATATCTTCCCCAGCTATACAGACAGCCCCACCCCCCAACACACCATATCTCCTGAAACTTCTCCCCCAGCTATACAGACAGCCTCCCCAACACACCATATCTCCTGAAACATCTTCCCCAGTTATACAGACAGCCCCCCAACACACCATATCTCCTGAAACATCTCCCCCAGCTATACAGACAGCCCCACCCCCCAACACACCATATCTCCTGAAACATCTCCCCCAGCTATACAGACAGCCCCCCCAACACACCATATCTCCTGAAACATCTCCCCCAGCTATACAGACAGCCCCCCCAACACACCATATCTCCTGAAACATCTTCCCCAGCTATACAGACAGCCCCCCATCACACCATATCTCCTGAAACATCTCCCCCAGCTATACAGACAGCCCCCCCAACACACCATATCTCCTCAAACATCTCCCCCAGCTATACAGACAGCCCCCCCAACACACCATATCTCCTGAAACATCTCCCCCAGCTATACAGACAGCCCCCCCAACACACCATATCTACTGAAACATCTCCCCCAGCTATACAGACAGCCCCCCCAACACACCATATCTCCTGAAACATCTCCCCCAGCTATACAGACAGCCCCCCCAACACACCATATCTCCTGAAACATCTCCCCCAGCTATACAGACAGCCCCCCCAACACACCATATCTCCTGAAACATCTTCCCAGCTATACAGACAGCCCCCCCAACACACCATATCTCCTGAAACATCTCCCCCAGCTATACAGACAGCCCCCCAACACACCATATCTCCTGAAACATCTCCCCAGCTATACAGACAGCCCCCCCAACACACCATATCTCCTGAAACATCTCCCCCAGCTATACAGACAGCCCCCCCAACACACCATATCTCCTGAAACATCTCCCCCAGCTATACAGACAGCCCCCCCAACACACCATATCTCCTGAAACATCTTCCCATCTATACAGACAGCCCCCCCAACACACCATATCTCCTGAAACATCTCCCCCAGCTATACAGACAGCCCCCCCAACACACCATATCTCCTGAAACATCTCCCCCAGCTATACAGACAGCCCCCCCAACACACCATATCTCCTGAAACATCTCCCCCAGCTATACAGACAGCCTCCCCAACACACCATATCTCCTGAAACATCTTCCCAGCTATACAGACAGCCCCCCCAACACACCATATCTCCTGAAACATCTCCCCCAGCTATACAGACAGCCCCACCCCCCAACACACCATATCTCCTGAAACATCTCCCCCAGCTATACAGACAGCCCCCCCCAGCTATACAGACAGCCTACCCCCCAACACACCATATCTCCTGAAACATCTCCCCCAGCTATACAGACAGCCCCCCCAACACACCATATCTCCTGAAACATCTCCCCCAGCTATACAGACAGCCCCCCAACACACCATATCTCCTGAAAAATCTCCCCCAGCTATACAGACAGCCCCACCCCCCAACACACCATATCTCCTGAAACATCTCCCCCAGCTATACAGACAGCCCCCCCAACACACCATATCTCCTGAAACATCTTCCCAGCTATACAGACAGCCCCCCCAGCTATACAGACAGCCCCACCCCCCAACACACCATATCTCCTGAAACATCTCCCCCAGCTATACAGACAGCCCCCCCAACACACCATATCTCCTGAAACATCTCCCCCAGCTATACAGACAGCCCCCCCCCACACACCATATCTCCTGAAACATCTCCCCCAGCTATACAGACAGACCCCCAACACACCATATCTCCTGAAACATCTCCCACAGCTATACAGACAGCCCCCCCAACACACCATATCTCTTGAAACATCTTCCCCAGCTATACAGACAGCCCCCCCAACACACCATATCTCCTGAAACATCTTCCCCAGCTATACAGACAGCCCCACCCCCCAACACACCATATCTCCTGAAACTTCTCCCCCAGCTATACAGACAGCCTCCCCAACACACCATATCTCCTGAAACATCTCCCCCAGCTATACAGACAGCCCCCCCAACACACCATATCTCCTGAAACATCTCCCCCAGCTATACAGACAGCCCCCCAACACACCATATCTCCTGAAACATCTCCCCCAGCTATACAGACAGCCCCCCCAACACACCATATCTCCTGAAACATCTCCCCCAGCTATACAGACAGCCCCCCCAACACACCATATCTCCTGAAACATCTTCCCAGCTATACAGACAGCCCCCCCAACACACCATATCTCCTGAAACATCTCCCCCAGCTATACAGACAGCCCCCCCAACACACCATATCTCCTGAAACATCTCCCCCAGCTATACAGACAGCCCCCCCAACACACCATATCTCCTGAAACATCTTCCCCAGCTATACAGACAGCCCCCCCAACACACCATATCTCCTGAAACATCTCCCCCAGCTATACAGACAGCCCCCCCCAGCTATACAGACAGCCCCACCCCCCAACACACCATATCTCCTGAAACATCTCCCCCAGCTATACAGACAGCCCCCCCCAACACACCATATCTCCTGAAACATCTCCCCCAGCTATACAGACAGCCCCCCCAACACACCATATCTCCTGAAACATCTCCCCCAGCTATACAGACAGCCCCCCCAACACACCATATCTCATGAAACATCTCCCCCAGCTATACAGACAGCCCCCCAACACACCATATCTCCTGAAACATCTCCCCCAGCTATACAGACAGCCCCCCCCCCCCCCCCAGCTATACAGACAGCCCCCCCAACACACCATATCTCCTGAAACATCTCCACACTTTTTTAAATCATTCTATAGAACTCAAACTCAACCCTAAGGCGCGCAGAGACCATCCCATTAACCAATAATAAAGGTTCTGTTATCCCCTCACCTTTGACCCTGTTCCTCCTTGTTATCCAAATAGCTAACTTTGCCTGAGCAAACAGAAAATTCAACAAAACACATTTGGCCTTTTCCTTATTCGAATACCTGTATCCCATTATAAACATCCCAACAGTAAAAACCTCCCCCAACCTCTCACACAGACATTCCAACAGAGACATTAATGGAATTAACCTGGCGCACACAGAAAACACATGAATCACAGTTTCTTTCATTACACAGAAAGGACACCCCTGTCCGACTCCCGGTTCAACCCGTGCCAACCAGCTGTTAGTGGCCAGGGCTCCATGTAGAACCCTCCACTGGAGGTCTCCTGACCTATTTGGTGCTGGGGGTTTGTAGAGCCCCCTCCATCTAAAACCCACCATACTCTCCTCCCCACAAACCCCCTGCCACTGATGTGCCTTCACTCCTGTTAGGCTCCTAATGTTCCTCACCTTAACGTAAAGGTTGTAGAGGGCTTTACCTCCCACCCCTTCAAACTCCCCCACGCTCGGAGTGTTGAAGTCCAACAAGTCCTCCAGACCCCCTTGCCAGTCCCAAGTCTCTTCCATCACCTGCAGTGGCGGAAAAATTGGTGGCCCATCCCCCTTTAGCCGCTCAAACACCCCCCTTACCGGCTGAGACAGTGCCTCCTGGACCTCCCCCAGGAATCTCTCCAGCAGCCTGAGAGATGTTAGTCCTGTTGGTTGTGCCAGGACTTCCGGGGTCTTCCACCCCTCCTCCCCCAGCAGCCGCAGTTCAACCAGCTTTTGTAAACCCACTGCCATCAGTCGCTTGTGCACGGTGGCCGATTGAACCGATCTCAAAAGGATGGCTGGGTTGTGGAAGATAGGCTCCTCCCACAGCCCAGGCTCCACACCCCCTTCTCGTGTGGACCTTAGCAGCTGCCAGGCCCTCAGCACCACAAAGTAAAAAATCTGAGAGAACTGCTGTACTCCAGCCTCATGAAGAACAGTTGCCGGTCCAACCATAATCCTCTAGCTCTCCTCAGCAGCGTGCATGCTGGTTCCCCTCCGCCAATATCAGTATGGTACAGCAGTCTCTGTGCCGCCTTTAGTCGGAATGCAGCCACCCTGCTCTCCAGTTCCACCAGGCCCTGTCCTCCTTCATGGACAGACATGTACAACACTGCTGCCGTCAGCAAGTGATGACTCGACCAGAAAATAAAATCCACCAGCTTGCGTTGCAGGTCTGCGAGCATACCGGCGGGGGGGGGGCAGTCTTGATACCACTGCCTGTGACAGCCCCTCCCAGTTCTTCCTGACCCACCTGACTGAGCCCAGGTACACCCCCAAAACGTTAAGCATTTCAGAAACCCACTGCAAACCCTTCTGGAAGCAGAAGGGGGGGACTATCCCTCCATTCCCTACATAACAGAGCTTTGCTCTTTCCCCAGTTCATCTTAGCTGACGAAGCTCCCTTGTACACCTTCAGACTAGTCTCTAGTGCCTGCATATCCTGCCCATCCCTGACCATCACAGAAACGTAACCTGCATACCGCTGACACTAATACTCTCGACAAGTCCAAAATCTCCCCGATTAAGAACAAGTTGTCCGTGATTGAGCGTCCCGGTACACAATATGTCTGGTCCTTGTGTACTGTTAGTGAGGACCTTGGCAAATATCTTGTAGTCCGCACAGAGCAATGCCACACGACTCTCCTATACCGACGCACTCGCGCAACACGCAAATGAATTCCAATCCAATTATTCCCAAGAATTTTTTTTATAAAACTCCACTGGGAGTCCATCGACCCCCGGTGCACGGCTGAGGGACATCTGGGTTACGGCCTCTGCCAGTTCATGGGACAACAGAGGAATGTCCATTTCATCCCTCTGTGCCAGAGAGAGTTTAGGGAGTCCTGCGAACAAGACCTGAGCACACATAGGATCACACAGTTCCGTTCTATACAACTCAGTATAAAACTCCACAGTCCGCTCCCGCATCTCTCCCACCACAGAGGTCACCCGCCCATCCGACAGCCGCAGTCAATGCCTACCCTTGGCTTCACCGCTCTGTCTTTCCAACGCGAAGGAAGAAGGAGCTGGGAGCATCCATCTCCTTGAGCATGGAGAACCTAGCTGTTACAAGTGCTCCCTTTGCTTTAACCTGGAAAACACTGCCCAGGTCGCTACGTAATTCAGCTAAATTAGCCTGGAGGCCTACAATGCCTTGCCCCACCATCTCTACCTCCATCTCACTAATACTACGCTCTAGTTCCCCCAGTACTCTCCTAGCCTCTGAGGATGAGAGAGCTGTATGCTGTTGACAGAAAAGCCACATTTTGAATTTTCCCACATCTCACCATTGACTCAGAGACTCATACTCCTCTCTTCGCTGCCCCCCACCTTTCCCCAAAAGTCTAGAAACCTGAGAAAAAAGTGGCATCTTGTAAGAGCTTTATATTAAACTTCCAATAGGATGCCTGCCGGGGCCCTGGTGAAATAGACAGCCGAGCCATGGTTATGTGGTGATCCGGAAAACCCCACCGGGAGAATGGTAGCGCCCAACAGCCTATTGCTCCGATTCCTAGACATGTAAAACCGATCAAGTCGGGCTGCACTCACCCCAAAGACCTTCACTCATGTATACTGTCTAGTGATGTCTAGTTCTCCAAACATCCACTAGATGAAACTGCTTAATTATGTCCTTTAACACTCCCACTGAGACTGAATGAAACTCCTCCCCATTTCTATCTTTAGAAAAAATCCATGGTACAGTTCCAGTTCCCGCCGACCACCAGCGTCTCCTCAGGCGCTTCCTGTGAGAGTTCCTGTCTAAGATGCCCAAAATGAACCCCCCTCTCTCTCCCTATGTTAGGCGCATACACATTTATAAAGACAAAACCCCTGTTATTAATTTCTGCTTTTACTACAAGCAGTCTACTCCTACTCACCACCTTTGAGGAGCAAATTTTTATAGCCAGACCCGGTGCAAAAAGGACTGCCACCCCTGCACTAACACTTTTTCTATGGCTCAGCACACTTGCCCCTTTCCACCAGAGCCCCCAATTGGCTTCATTCACCACAACACTGTACGTCTCCTGCAGAAACAACACCAGTACTTTTTTGGGGGTTTTACAAATTCACCCAACAGACACCTCTTTCCCGCATTTCTGTTGGCATTTATATTAAGCGAGCCTACCCGAAGAGTCTCCATAAGAAGTGGGAGAAAAGCCAGCAAAGAAAGAGAACAATAGCAAAGCTCAAAAAGCCACAGTGCCAGAAAACAACTATTCATCTAAACAGCATCTGACGGACGACCCTTACGCACGGTTATGACCCACTTCCTCAACCTTAAACGTTCCTGGGTGAGAGGACACCATGCCCCTCATTTTTTCATAGCGTGTTGTACTGATCTTACAAACTTTTCCTGGATCGCAAAAAAATAAAGCTTCAAGATTAACCTTTTTTTTCCCTTTAGTCTCATTCAGGAACCGTGACAGTTCCCTCACCGTGTACTTTGACCCCTCTGCCTGACTGGCTGTCAGCTCTGGACCCATTGAGGAGGAGTCTGAATGAGAAAGCCTCCTCAACGTCCTCTTCCTCAGACTCACCTTCCTCCTCCTCATCTCCAACTCCCATCCAGACCACATGCCATTTCTCTCTAGTCGAGGCCCCCCCCCCCCCCAGCACCAGGCGAAGGTTCCTTAGTGCCTTTGACCACACAAGCCTCTCCCCTCCCACCTCCCACCTCCTTTCCTCTCCCCCTTTTTCCTCTTCCGCTTAACATCCTCCTCCTCCCCCCTAGTCTCTTACACTTCCCCACTATACTCTCCTCATCCACTAGCATAACCTGACTAGGCCCAGCCTCATCTACACCACCATCCATAACCTGACTAGGCCCAGCCTCATCTACACCACCATCCATAACCTGACTAGGCCCAGACTCATCTACACCACCATCCATAACCTGACTAGGCCCAGCCTCATCTACACCACCATCCATGACATGACTAGACCCAGCCTCAGCTACCCCACCTTACATAGCATGGCTAGACCCAGCCTCATCTACACCACCATCCATAGCATGGCTAGACCCAGCCTCATCTACACCACCATCCATAGCATGACTAGGCCCAGCCTCATCTACACCACCATCCATAGCATGGCTAGACCCAGCCTCATCTACACCACCATCCATAGCATGACTAGACCCAGCCTCATCTACACCACCATCCATAGCATGGCTAGACCCAGCCTCATCTACACCACCATCCATAGCATGACTAGACCCAGCCTCATCTACACCACCATCCATAGCATGACTAGACCCAGCCTCATCTACACCACCATCCATAGCATGACTAGGCCCAGCCTCTACTACACCACCATCTATAGAATGACTAGGCCCAGCCTCTACTACACCACCATCTATAGAATGACTAGGCCCAGCCTCTACTACACCACCATCTATAGCATGACTAGGCCCAGCCTCTACTACACCACCATCTATAGAATGACTAGGCCCAGCCTCTACTACACCACCATCCATAGCATGACTAGGCCCAGCCTCTACTACACCACCATCTATAGAATGACTAGGCCCAGCCTCTACTACACCACCATCTACAGAATGACTAGGCCCAGCCTCTACTACACCACCATCTATAGAATGACTAGGCCCAGCCTCTACTACACCACCATCTATAGAATGACTAGGCCCAGCCTCTACTACACCACCATCTATAGAATGACTAGGCCCAGCCTCTACTACACCACCATCTACAGAATGACTAGACCCAGCCTCTACTACACCACCATCTATAGAATGACTAGGCCCAGCCTCTACTACACCACCATCTATAGCATGACTAGACCCAGCCTCTACTACACCACCATCTATAGAATGACTAGGCCCAGCCTCTACTACACCACCATCTATAGAATGACTAGGCCCAGCCTCTACTACACCACCATCTATAGAATGACTAGGCCCAGCCTCTACTACACCACCATCTATAGAATGACTAGGCCCAGCCTCTACTACACCACCATCTATAGAATGACTAGGCCCAGCCTCTACTACACCACCATCTATAGAATGACTAGGCCCAGCCTCTACTACACCACCATCTACAGAATGACTAGGCCCAGCCTCTACTACACCACCATCTATAGAATGACTAGGCCCAGCCTCTACTACACCACCATCTACAGAATGACTAGGCCCAGCCTCTACTACACCACCATCTATAGAATGACTAGGCCCAGCCTCTACTACACCACCATCTATAGCATGACTAGGCCCAGCCTCATCTACACCACCATCCATAGAATGACTAGGCCCAGCCTCTACTACACCACCATCTATAGAATGACTAGGCCCAGCCTCTACTACACCACCATCTATAGCATGACTAGGCCCAGCCTCTACTACACCACCATCTATAGAATGACTAGGCCCAGCCTCTACTACACCACCATCTACAGAATGACTAGGCCCAGCCTCTACTACACCACCATCTATAGCATGACTAGGCCCAGCCTCTACTACACCACCATCTACAGAATGACTAGGCCCAGCCTCTACTACACCACCATCTATAGCATGACTAGGCCCAGCCTCTACTACACCACCATCTATAGAATGACTAGGCCCAGCCTCTACTACACCACCATCTATAGAATGACTAGGCCCAGCCTCTACTACACCACCATCTATAGAATGACTAGGCCCAGCCTCTACTACACCACCATCTATA